>NC_069789.1:25338274-25638274 GCF_027406575.1 Nycticebus coucang | reverse complement strand
CTTTTCTTTTCTTTTTTTTTTTTTTTTGTAGAGACAGAGTCTCACTGTACCGCCCTGGGGTAGAGTGCTGTGGCGTCACACCGCTCACAGCAACCTCTAACTCTTGGGCTTACGTGATTCTCTTGCCTCAGCCTCCTGAGCAGCTGGGACTACAGGCGCCCGCCACAATGCCCAGCTATTTTTTGGTTGCAGTTTGGCTGGGGCTGGGTTTGAACCCGCCACCCTTGGCATATAGGGCCGGCGCCCTACTCACTAAGCCATAGGCGCCACGTGACATATGTTCTTTTCATGAGATCTCTGTCTCTTAAAAAGTGATTTTTCTCTCTCCTGTAATATACAGACAAAAATCTTTGTTTTTTTGTTTGCAGTTTCTGGCCTGGGCTGGTTTTGAACCCACCACCTCTGGCATATGGGGCCGGCACCCTAACCCTTAAGCCACAGGCGCCGCCCAGACAAAAATCTGTTTTCTAATTCCCCCTTTCTGGATGACTGCCAACCATTTCACTTTGTGATTATTTGGTCTGTTTTCTTTCTTCATCTCTAATGGGAAAAATGACATGTAAAGGCAAAAAGAAAGTATGAAGTTTCCGGTACATATATAGATGGGCAACTCTGAAGGCTCTTGCAGGAAGACCAGCTGCCATCCAGGTATGCATTTAATATACATATTTTTTTCAAGGCAGTCATAGTAACAAATGTCCTAGAATGAACGAGAATAGCAATAGGATTTTCAGCATTTTTCATTTCTTTGATGAACTTAAAAATATGCTTAGCCAGAAGACTCCCAAGAAATTTGTTCCTCATGCCAGAATGTAAATGTCACTGAACACAGTCGATGTAAAAATATCAGCATGAACTCCCCTTACGCTTTATTCTTGGGGAGATGACAGTTTATTTATACTCAGACTAAGATGAATCGGTCAGATCCCAAGTGTTGCCAGCTTGGTAGATGGAAAAAAAAAAATTCAGTTATTTCAAAAGGTGATTCCTCCAAATCAAAAAAGAAAAAAAAATCTGTTCATGTAAACATAAGGATGATCAATTTTAAATCCAAATTATGAATCTTTTCAATGTTTCCTCAATTTTAAGGTGAAAATAAATCCACGAAGAAGTACATTTATCAAAGATTAAGAGCTTTATAGGAAGATGGAAACAAATGAAGAAGTTAAAAGAAATTATTCTGTTTCCACTCAGGGTGTTGAAACAGTTGACAAGGAATGAAAGACAGCCAATGTTACAGACCATGGAGGAAATCTGCTTCCCAAAAGATTAATCAGAAAACCTCCCCCAGACACTGAGGTGCTAACTCACAGCATCAGGGGTTGAAATGATGAGTAATTATACAAGTCGCTCTTGATGTAGTCATGAGCAAAACTTAAAGTCAGAGTATTATTCCAAGGCATCCATTTTCTGGGAAGATGTGGAGAAAAATGACTTTCAGGGATCACCAATAATATTCTTGAACTTGACCTTTGTTAAGTAAAATTACATTTAAAGATCATCAGTAAAAATGTCCACTATCACCCACCTATGTTTTATTCCAGTTCATTTTCCAACTACCACTCAATAAATCAGTCACACAACTTTAGACAAGTTAACACTGGAGAAGCTAATACTTCGTTACCTTCAGTTGAAAAAAATAATGGTGACCATGCGAAAAAACAATAATAGTTACTACATAAAAACACATACATTTTCTTTTCACAGGGAAAGCAAAATATTTATTAAAGGTGATTCTACCCTCTGAAGAACAGCTAATATGATAATACTGTAAAAGTTGATTAGTTCACAAATGGGAGTTAATTAATAGATTAATGATCTGTTCTCATGTATGAATCATGAAATAAGCATTTCTAAAAATTAACAGATATCTAATATTTACAGAGATGTGATGACTAATTATATACTGTTATCTGGCCATCAGAAGGGCCATTCTGTTGCTTAAAAGACCTATTAAGTTTATTGATAGGATTGGAAACATCTTGAAAATCTGTCATGGAAGAGAAAAATGACAAGAGGGAGAGACATCAATGTAAAATCAATTATTTAATATCTGAAGTGGTTTAATATTTTACACCACTTATTTAATAATTTATACCAAACTTGTAAATTACTAAACAGAAACATTACTGCTTATTCAGAAGGTGGTAATTAAAAGCACAGCATTAGATCTGAAACAAATCTCTGAATATGTAAAGCCCCCCTCACATATTTTCCTGATGCACAAATAAAAATACAGATTATGTATAAAATGCCCAATTGACATTAATTAAAACAGAATGCAGGATGCATGTTGCAGATTCTTGGTTAGCACACCCCATGCTCTAATGTCTGGGGTTTTGCATTCAGCCCTTTGAGTTAGTTATATGATCATGTAATAAATTTAACACAAATTATGGGTCAGCCCAGTGAAAAAAGACCAAAAAGGAAGAAGCTAATTAGTAAGTGGGAGAAGCTGAGCACAACTGAATTCTAAGACACTTGCCTTACTTGTGAGGTTTTCTCTGACCATGTAAATGCCATCATTAGAAAAAATAGCATCTCATTTATTTCTCTGTATTCTCTGTACCATCCCCAGTTGGAAATAGAAATGTGAGAGCGAATGGCTGGGATATCATTTATTTTCCTGTAATCTCTAGGCCTCCTGCCAAAAAATATGTGCTCTGCAGAAAATAAAACTTTTCTGACCTGAACAATTTAAAGTGGGTCATGGGAGGGGAAAGTATGTATTTTATTTCCAAGTTAACATTTGTTCAATTGTATCACTGAAGGCTGAGATCAGGTCAGAATTCCCTAAATTTCTCAAAACATTGAGGAGATGACAATTTCCCTCCATTTGGGGGGCGGGGCTTATTACTACCAAATGAAACATTTTCATGCCTAAAAGCTCAAAATAGAAGTGTCCCTCCAGTTTCCTCTCCATCACTTCCAATCTGGTATGTTTATTCTTCTGCCTTAGCAGTTAGAAAAATCTCTGACTGTTTCTAGGACTCGCCTTCTTCAACTCTGTGGTTTTACTCTTTATTACCAATTTTCAGAAAGTCTCTAATGTTGAGACATACCTCTTCCTGTTTCTTTCTGAAATTATGATAACTGGGTTATGATTTCCATAAAAGAGATGTCCACCGCAGGACCCGGACTTCCTGACCACTCCAAGAGATGGTGACAGGGTCATCCTGACTTTACTTCATCAGGCTTTCGGAGACACACTAAATCTCTACCTCTTCAAACAAAAGAGAAGTTATCAAACAAACAATCCCGGCATAATCCCTAGAGAATTAAGAAACTGGTATTAGGTCACAATGCCTTTGAGAATGGCTATTCATTTTGAAAGGCTAAACCCAAGGTAGTGCTTCACTCAAGCACAATAATAATTCAAATCATTCTAATATTGGGAAAAGTCAAATGTGTAGCAAATAATGAGAAATGATTAAAGTATACTTGTCATGTTTCTGGAAAAATAACAAGGAGGCGAGTGAAACTCCACATAGCAGCAAGGATTAGCCAGAATTTCAGGATTTGGCATCCTGTGGAGACTGTATTGTAAAAGATAATCGTTTTCTATTCACTGACATAGTAACTAGGCCAGTCGCAAACAAAGATAAAGTTTTTGCTGCAAAATGCAAATCCCAACATCACAGATGTGCTGGTCAGGTACATTGTAATTTACTAAAGACATTAGCAACACCATAATTTGATCAACAAACCCCCAGCCTTGATGTCAAAGGCTTAGTTATTATTACGATTACTATTATTATTATTATTAGAGACAGAGTCTCAAGATGTTGCCCTGGGTAGAGTGCCATGGTGTCACAGTTTATAGCAACCTCCAACTCTTGGGCTTAAGCGATTCTCTTGCCTCAGGCTCCCAAGTACCTGGGACTACAGGCGCCCTGCCACCATGCCTGGCTACTTTTTTGTTATTGTTGCAGTTGTCGTTGTTTAGCAGGCCCAAGCCGGGTTCAAACCCACCAGTGTGGGTGTCTGTGGCTGACTCCCTACCCACTGAGCCACAGGCACCGCCCATGGGCTTAGGTTTTTAATGTGATTCTGTGGTCAACTAACTTTTTCTAAATTTCAGATTAATATGGGTGTACATATGATTCGGTTACACAGTTCGCTTCAGTAAAGTTAAAGTCCGGGCTGCAGTTGTGCCCTTCACCGAGGAACTTCGAACTTTTCCATGTTTAAAAATCTATCCAGGCCCTAGTGTCTTATAAATATATTTGAACACATTTTAATTTTTACAGGTTGCTATATAAATGAGAGAAGAATGGTGCATTTGAAAGTCATCTTTTTATAATTGCTTGACTATGAGAAACACATTGAAAATGATTATCATCAATTTGTGAACATTTAAATACATGTTCACACTACAATTTGTTTATTTGTTTTGATTTGGACCTACAGGACAGAAGTTAAATGAATGTTGTCTCTGTTGGCGCTAAGACTTCACCTGAGCCTGGCAGACGAGCTTTCTGTAGCTGATGGATGGACATTCATTCTACATCCCAGACGGTTTTGATGAGCAAACCGCAAGCTCTCAGAGGCTGGGATGTCCATCTTATTCCCCCTTGCTTCTCTGGTTTCTGGTACAATGACAGTTGCATAACAGGCACCCCCCCCAATCACACATATATAAACATGCTAATAAATAGAGGGTTTTGCTCTCTGTAATCCTGGCAGTGAGTGGCAGAAAGGAAGAAAGGCCACAGAAAGAAACAGCATTAACCTCAATGCTCCAGTCACCAAGAAGGTCAGACAGACAGGCTGGAGGACACACCACAGGGGACAGGGGAGCAGCGAGCAAACTTGACTCTGCACCTCGACCTGAGTGCCTCTTCTCCTATAACTAGAAATCAATGCACTCTTCTTCTTTTTAAACCCGTATTTAGAGCAGATTTATAAGACTGAACACAGACATTTGCAGACACACACACACCTCACTATAGGTCTTGTGCCTACAAACCTACCCACTGTGATTCTCACGTTCCCTCATCACTTTTCTCGTCTTCACAGCTAAATCCTCAAACCCGGTCCTCTTTCCAGAACTCTGTGAGGACCAGTTTTCTCCTTTCTTACCATCCTGGTGTCTGTGCCTAATATTTGAAAAATCTCTCTTCTCTTGTTCCCCAAACTCTCTGAACCAGCAGAGATTCGACTGAACCCTCCCGTTTGCTTTATGGTCGGTCGTAGGATTGCAGGGAACGTGCCTCCTTGTCTCACACATCAGGAAACTGATTAGAAAAACAGAAATGTCACAGTAACATTTCCCCAGCCACCACCCATGCAGAGAGCCCAGGGTCTATTCACTCTCCTCATGTCTCCCTGCTCAGCAAATCCTTTAATGGTATTACTGAAATGGCTCCACGTGCCCCTTTTAAAGAAATTGCTATTGATCTTGACAATCTGTGACATGTGCTGTTTTTTCCTTCCCTTCAGTTGACTCTTGCAGATATATTCATATTTTATTTTTTGGTGGTATTTTACCAGGAAAAAAATGCAAAACAATGCCCTGATTATATATCTGTAAGTAATATCATTGTCTATTTTCTTCTTAATAGTGACAACTTTGCACATTTTGTACAATTACAGTGGCATGATCCCCTTGCTCTACTGTGTTTGTGCACTAGGATGTCAACATGACTTAGTAAGAGGTCAGGGGACGTCTCTTCCACTCCCAGGTCTTCTAACAGCTTTGTGATTGTCTCTGCAATAGGTTTCCACAATTGCCAGGCTGCAGAAAGAATGCTCATCTTAAGTAACCATCAGAAGAACTCACTTTACCTGTTATCCAGTATGGCTGGGAAGGTAGTATTCTCGTTAATAACAGCAAAAACTGTTGCCTATTTCATATTGCTTAATACCCTGCAGCCACTGGTTAATCTTCACCGAATTACTTTTCTCTTCTTTTGGAGCATGTGATTAGATGACATTTGCCAGCCTCCTGAGGCATGATCTGAACGCTGACCAAGGAGACGGGCAGAAGTTATGTGCACCACTTCCAGCCTGGCTGGAGGCACCCTCTGATGACCGATTGTCACACGCTTTTTTTTTCTCTTTTAAATGTCTGCAGTGAAAACACCCTTAAGGTGATCTTGGAAACCACATTTGAACATGGTAGAGGTGGAGGATGGAATTATCCTCCAATCACTGCTCAGAGAAGAGATGCCTGACCAGGAAGACCCAAAGTGGACTCTTATGTAAGTGACTATAAGACAAGGCTGCTCTGATCCACTGAGTTTCTGATGCATTAGAATTACTGTCATTAATACACATTCAATATTTTTTTCAAAAATTAAAATGGCAGAAAATATACCATTGAATTCATTTTCATCTTTCTATGTTGATTTAACATATGTTACAATCTTTCACTCAGGGTTATCATTTAAAATGTGAATTCCCTTGAAAGGTCCATGCACATAGGACTTAGAGAAGATTCGAAGGAAATCTGTGAACCATAGAAATAATATGGGAATCTAAATACACAATGTATTAAAAAGCCTAGTTGTTTAATCTCAACAACTAATAACAGCTATTTGTCCAATAAAATACTTCCCCTAAATGACATTCAGGGGAGGAAAAACACTTAGCTATAGAAGAACTGCAGTGAAATAACAACTATGCACATTAACATTGTACTTTAAATATGTCCGATGTGAGTGAAATGCACATGATACTTTTATGTTTAATTCTCAAATATGCATTGAGACTTTACAGTTAGAAAATTGCAGGTAAGGTGTGTTAAGGCACTTTCTTACCATCAAAGAACTTGTATAGGACAGAGCTGGAATTTGAATTTGGTTGTTCTGATTATCATGCTAATTCTCTTTGAAAGAGGAGTTTGAGATAGTTATTCCCACTTCTTCTCAACCCAGGCCAGCATGATCTCATTATAGTCTGGGTTGCTCTATTTCACTCCACTGAACTCTCCTAAAGTCACAAGTTCCTGCGAGTCACTGCGTCTAACGGTACCTTTTCTATCCCTATTTTACCTGTGTTCTCAAAAACACAGCTTATGGATCTTTCCTGCCATTGGAAACTCGTGTTTGGGTTTTTGAAACATGATTCTGTCCTGGTTACTTTTTCTTGAAGGATTCTTTCAGGTTTCTACGTAGCTTCTGCCGCCTCTTTACGGCCAGGGCCCCATCCTCTCCACATGGGGAGGCTTTTCCCAAACTGCCTGAATCTGCAGCTCCAGCAGCCACCTTGAGGCAGAACTCTGCTTCTTCAGATCAGATGTCTTCCAGGTTCTAGATTCAGCTCTGTAGCTGCCTTGATGGACACCAAGATTTGATGATTCTGGCATTCTGGACTCCAGAAATCCAGAACCAAGCTCACTATCTTTCCTTTCTAACCAGGGTTCTTGCATTCTCGGTCTGAGTTGGTATCATTCACCTATTTATGAAACTCAGCAGTGGGGGTGCAATGCCAGATTTGAATGTTCTCCTCCAGCCCTCCCTGGGTTATTACAATCACCCACCTGTCAGTCTTTCTGATTCCTGTCTGGCCCCTCTGCCAAACATTTCTACATTAAAGGCAGAGAAGTCTTTATAAAACACATTTCTTATCCCTGAATTGGCTTGTATAGCCTCCTGCAGTGGCTCCTTATAAACTCCCTGGTTTAGTTACCAAGATTTCCCATGACCTGAGATTACCCCCAAACTTCTCTCCTGTGCTTCGTTCACTGGGTTCTTACCTTGCCTTCCATGGCGCACAATTTCCTAAAGCTTGTTGACTATAGTGTTGTCTCTTTTGCCTCAGAAGCCCTATTCCTTTTGCTGTCCATGTGACATCTTGTATCAGCATCCCCCACTGTAAGAAGGTCTCCTTGCCCTTGGCACCCTGCAATTTGTAATGGAGTGTTCCTGTGGGCCCTCTGACCTCTGAGCACATCTCTGTTATAATAACTATCACAAGGCAGTGTCTTCCTTGTTTGAGCTGCTTAGATAAAGCTCTTCTCAGTCTAAGTGAGTAAAAGCCTAGTTTAGAGATTAAACGCAGAGATTTGCAAGCTAGACTACATAGACTCCCTTCCCACTGCTCCTTAGCTGCGTGGCCCTGGGAAGACTGCTTGTTTCCTCTTGTTTTCAGTTTCCTTAGCTATAAAATAGGAATAATAAAAGTATCTATCTCATAGTTATTTGGGGAAGATTTTATTTTTTTGAGATAAAGTCTTACTTTGTCACTCTGAATAGAGTCCCTTGGCATCATCATAGCTCATAACAACCTCAAACTCTTGGGCTCAAGTGATCCTCTTGCTCCAGTATTCTGACTACCTGGGACTACAATCACCTACCACAATGCTAGATTGTTTTTTTCCTACTTTTAGTAGGGATGATCTCACCCTTGCTCAGGCTGGTCTTGAACTCCTGAGCTCAAACAATCCACCTGCCTTGGCCTCCCAGAGTGCTAGAATTATAAGCATGAGCCATCTTGCCCAGACAATTTGGGGGAGGATTTAAGTGAAGAATATGTGTAAAATACTTAGAATGGTCCTTGATATTTAGTATTTTTTAAGTGTTAGTAATAATTATGATTTGCCTTTATCTCATGATAGCCTAGAAGAGTAGATACAAAATATTAACATTAATATAATGAATTATACACAGTTGAGGGAGTGCACGCTGTTATGATTTGTTTTAAAAATAAAATTAAATCAGACTGCAACTTGACAAATGTTGGATTCTCCTGAAATTAAATGGGTATTAGGAGAACTGTATGTAGGCTAATGCAATGGTAGAGGAAATAGAAGAAAATAGATTAAAAGTGTATCTGGTCAATCTCTCAATGTATAGTCTTCTCAGTGAAGTCAGCTGAGACAATGTGTAAAACATCAGACTGGTCAATATCATGAAAACACTGGGACGTACTACTAAGGGAGGTTACACACATACGCACACACCTACACACGTATGACAGGATATATATAAAATGCTATATGTATATAACTCTGCACAAGGAGGACATTTCCACTCTCTTTCTTAGGAAATCTAAATCTCAAAGCAGAAGGGATTTACAAGCTAAATCTTTCTATGGAGATTAAAACAAAAACCAAAGCCTATTAATGGCAGCTGGTTCCACCAGTCGCTTTAATTCGCATTTTATCCCTGAAGAAACTAGTCAATCTCAGATGATATCCGTGCATTTGGAAGGAGTGGTCCAAGGCACAAATAAGGTAAGAAATCTACAAAGCATCTACAGTGACAATAAGAAACTAGGTAGTATTAAGAAATTCCTAAGAGAATTTCTTACTGAGCTGGGAGAGATGAGTAGAAAAAAAAAATGAGAGAAAGAATAAGAAAGTAAAGAACTCAGGGAAACTTTAAGAGGAGAAAACAGGCCCTCAATGTGGTCTCTGTGCATGCAGGCAGAAAGCTAGGGATTTACACGATTTATTTTCTTATTTTAAAGTCCTAAAGTGCTCATCCAAAATCCACTTCAAACAATGCAGCTCTCATAACTCATGATTTAACTTTAAGAAGTCGTATAACTAGGGTTTTATAATGTTTCCCATCTCCATTAGTTTCAGCTTATCTGTAGAAATAAAATATTCCTCAATTAAGTCACAGACAGTTTTTCTACATTCCTGGGCCAGAGGATGCTGGCCTTGAATTGCTTGTCCTTACAGAGGAGAAGTCACACCACAGAGGGTCAAAGGCTTCCTTCCCTCTGCCTCCTTGGTTCTTCTTACGCCAAGACCTTCACTTGTGCAGAAGGAACTTCAGGTCTTGCTGAGAGGCTAAAAAACTGGCACAAGGGCAGCGGAAATATTGCCAAGTCAGCAAACTGACAGATGGCAAATTGGAAAGACAGCAAGGTATCTGAGGTGACAATGGAAGTACTTGGCAACTGTAGGAGACACGTACAATGTGGATGGGTCCCCATTAACATTTTGATATGCGAATTTTGCCAAAAATGAAAGAGGAAAAGGCAAAACTAAAATCACTTAAAAAAAGCTGGAAGGGACATTAGCAATCATTTGTTTCCCTACTCCCCCGATCCCCTACTCTCCAGGGAGGAGAAAAATTTACAGAGTCTCAGATGATTTTAAAAATATAAAGAAATAGGTTCGGCACTCGTAGCTTAGCGACTAGGCTGCCAGCCATATACACTGAGGCTGAGGGGTTCAAACCCTGCCCAGGCCTGCTAAAGAATAATGACAACTGCAACAAAAAAATAGCCAGGCGTTGTGGCGAGCACCTGTAGACCCATCTATGTGGGAGGCTGAGGCAAGAGAATCATGTAAGCTCAAGAGTTAGAGGTTGCTGTGAGCTGTGATGTCTCTGCACTTTACAGAGGGTGACAAAGTGAGACTCTGCCTCAAAAAAAAATTTTTAAAATAAAGAAATAAAAATAAATAAAAAAAAACACAAGAAAGGAAGAACATTAGAAAAGGAATCAAAGAAGGCAAAATAAAAATCTATTTGTCCTATTTCTAAATAATATAACAGGTAAGATTTTGCTGAATATAGTAATAGTAACAATGTATTGATGATTATAGCTAATACACATATATATATGGAAAATGAAGGGCAGCAATTATGTAAGTAAGGGACAGAAGGAAGAAATGTGGAGTACTTTGGTATTATAAGATACGCATACCACACATGAAGTGGTATAGTGCTATTTGAAAGTGGACTTGAATTGGTCGTACATGTGTTATAAAGTCTAGGGAAGCCACTACAAAGAAGTTAAAGAGAAGCATAACTGATATGCTAAGAAGAAAACAGAAAACGAAATCATTAAAATGGTTTCTCTCACCGCTTTTCATTCATGAGAGGGACCCACGTACCACTTTCTTTTGAAGTGTTCTAAGCTTTCTCTTTGTTCTTAAATAAAATTTCTTTTTGTTATACTGGAAAAAAAATGCTCAATTAAAACCACAGAAAGTAGAAAAAGAACAGAAGGCAAAATGGGAGCATATAACTAGGGCAACACACAGAAAACACTGTGCTAACATGAGTGAACAAAAAGCAGGAGTGGTCATGCAGATTTCAAACAGAGTAACTTCAGAGCAAGAGAAAATATCTGGGATAAAGAATAGCATTGTGCAATGACAAAGGAGGCTCCGAGAAGATGCTATCATGCACCTAACAACAAAGTGTCAAACTATAGGAGGCAAAAACTTACAAAACTGCAAGGAGAAACAGATTATCGCTGGAGACTCTGATAATCCACTCTGGAGGAACAGAAATGTCCAGCAGGCTGAAATCGGGAAGGCCAAGTTGAACTCAAAAATTTCATTGATATAATGAACATCTGCAGATGACTTCTTATGACAAGTACAGAGTATACGGTATATTCTTCTCAGCCTCACATGGAACATTCTCTAAGACAGACCAGAGGCTAAGTGATAAAATATACAAATTTAAGAGAATATAAATTATATAATTCTTCCTCTCAGACCACAAAGGAATTAAATGAGAAAACAGTAACAGAGATACAGCTGAAAAATCCTCCAAATAAATGGAAATTAAACTATATACTTCTAAATAACACATGGGTCAAAGAAGAAATCTCAAAAGAACTTGAAAAATACTTTCCACTATATAAAAATGAAAACATCATGAAAATTTGTGGGATGCAGCAAAATTAGTGCTGAAAGGGAAATTTAGAGACTGCACATATTAAGAAATAGAAAAAGAAAATCCCTAATTTAAACTTATACCTAATATGAGAAAGTTAAAAAAGGAAGAGCAAATTTAATACAAAATAAGCAGGAAAAAAAACAAATAATAAAAAAATAGAGCAGATAGAAATGACATTGAAAACATGAAATCTAATAGAGAACATTCACAAAACTAAAAGCTGGTTCTTTGGAAAGATCAATAAAACCAATAAGCCTCTAGCCAGGTGAAGGAAAAATAAAAAAGATGGAGAGAGAAGATTCAAACTACTACTATCAGAAATGGAAGATAAGACATCGCTACAGATAATATGGAAAGTAAAGAAATTAAATAAGTAACTTTCCAAAACAAAAAGCAGGAGGCCCAGATGGGTTTACTGATGAATGATAGCAAATATTTGAAGAAAAACATGACACTAATTTTCTACAATCCTTTTTAGAGGATAGAAGCAGAGATAATGCTAACTCATTCTATGAGGCCAGCATTACCCTAATAGCAAAACCAGAGAAAGACGTTACAAGAAAATAAAATGATAGACCAATATAGTTCATGAACATAGATGTGAAAATCCTCAACAAAATATTAACATTCAAGATGGAACAATGTATAAAAGGAATATATACCCCAACCAAGTAGGATTTATTCCAGGCCTGCTAGGCTGATTCAATATTTAAAAATTCATTAATATAAATCTATCATATTAATGCAATAAGGTGGCAATAATATGATCACATCAATAGATACAGAAAAAGCATTTTACAAAATCCAGTATCTATTCAGGACAAAAACTCAGTAAATTAGAAAGAGAGGGGAACTTCCTCAAATTTGATAAAAAGATTATCACACACACACACAAAATATATCTAATATCATACTCAATGGTGAGAAACTAGAAGGTTTCCCACTAAGATCATGAACCACAGCAGTGATGTTCTTTCTTATCAATGCTTTTCAACATCATATTGGAAGTCCCAGCTAATGCAATGAAACAGGAAAAGGGAGTGAAAGGTGTAAGATTAGGAAGAGGTGTACAGATTAGGAATAAACGTGTGTTTATTCACAGATGGCATGCTGAGCTGTGCACAAAATCAAAAAGAATGCACAAAAGCCAGGTGCAGTGGCTCACGCCTATAATCCTAGTACTCTGGGAGGCTGAGGCAGGTGGATTGCCTGAGCTCACAGGTTCAAGACTAGCCTGAGCCAGAGTGAGACCTCATCTCTAAAAAT
The DNA here is from genome assembly GCF_027406575.1 of Nycticebus coucang. Taxonomy (NCBI): domain Eukaryota; kingdom Metazoa; phylum Chordata; class Mammalia; order Primates; family Lorisidae; genus Nycticebus; species Nycticebus coucang. The sequence continues at coordinate 25,625,417 of NC_069789.1, read as the reverse complement.
GGCCGGTGTTGTGGCAGACACCTGTAGTCCCAGCTACTTGGGAGGCTGAGGCAAGAGAATCACTTAAGCCCAGGAGATGAGGTTGCTGTGAGTTATGATGCCATGGCACTCTACCAAGGGTGACAAAGGGAGACTCTGTCTGAAAAAAAAAAAAAAAAGAAAAGAAAAAACCCACCAAAAAATCCCAAACCACCACAACAAAAAAACAAAACTTCTAAAACTAATAATTGAGTTAAGGTTGTAGGATGCAATGTTAATATACATAAGTCAATCATTTTCCTATACTAGCAATGAGTAAGTGAAATCTGAAATTAAAAACACAGTATCACTTATATTAGTACATCAAAATAAAATACTTATGTTTAAATCTAAAAAAAATATGCACAGTATCTATATGAGGTATACACAAAACTCCATTCAAGATCTCAAAGAACTAAACAGATGGAGAGACGGAGATATTCCATGTTGATGAATAGGGAGTTGCCATATTGTGAAGATGTCAGTTCTTCCCAGCTTGGTCTCTAGATTCAATCAAAATCTCAGAGAGTAACTAATAGTCAATACAATGTTTAGAGGGAAACAAAAACAGAAGAATGATATTACTTGACTCCAAAACTTGCTGAGAGTTACAAAACGGTGCAGTACTGTGGTAAGCAGAGAAAAATAAACCAATGGAAGAGAACAGAGAATCCAGAAATAGGCCCACATATTTACAGTCAAGCATTTTGGACAAAGGACTAAAGGCAATATAAAGGAGTAAAGGTAGTTTTTCCCACAAAATGGGCTAGAACAACTGGTTATCCACATGCAAAAAATTATATCCAGACACACACTTTATACCCTTCACACAAAATTAACTTAAAATGGATACAGAACAAAATGTAAAACATGAAATTTTGAAACTCCTGGAAAACAACAGGAGAAATAAGGAGAAAATCTAGATGGCCTTGGGTTGGAGGATTACTTTTTTGAGAAAACATCAAAGTAACTGTTCATAAAAGAGAGAACTGATAAGCTGGACTTCACTAACATTTAAAATTTTGGCTCTGTCAGAAACACTGCCAAGAGACTGAGAAGACAAGCCACGGTCTAGGAGAAGGTAAATGTAAACACAGAGCTGAGGGCGGCGCCTGTGGCTCAAAGGGGTAGGGCACCGGCCCCATATGCTGGAGGTGGTAGGTTCAAACCCAGCCCCAGCCAAAAAGAAAAAAAAATGCAAGAAAAAAAAAAAAAAACAGAGCTGATAAAGGACAAAGAACGCCTAAAATCAAACAGTAAGAAAACCAAGGGCAGGAGTCGTAAACCGACTCTTCACCAAATAAGACACACAAATGGTAAATAAGCAAATGAAAAGAAGCAAAGCTCAACATCATATGTCATGAGGAAATGTGAGTTAGAACATTAATGAGACCCCTCTCCTTTCCAACCAGAGAGGCAGGAGTCCAAAACCCGGGGAACAACAACGCTGGCAAGTGCGTGTACCAGCAGAATGCCCACTGGCTGCCGGTGGGAACGAAAAATGGCACTGCTGCTTTGAAATACTGTGTGGCAGTTTCTTACAAAACTAAACATATTCTTACCATACAATCTGGCAATCACACTGCTTGGTATTTATTCAAAGGAGCTGAAAACTTATGTCCACACAAAAAACCTACACATGAATATTTATAGCAGTTTTATTTAGAATTGCCAAAACGTAAAAGCAACCAAGATGTCTCTCAGGAGGGGAATGGAGTAATGACCTGTGGTGTATGCAAACCATGCAATGTCAGTGCTGGAGAGAGAATGAGCTATCACGCCACAGAAAGTCAGGGGAGAATTTTAAATGCATACGACACAGCGAAAGAAGTCAATCTCAAAACTTGATCAAGTTTTCCAGGTACTGTGATTGAAATTGTGGATTGCTTAATATTGCAATGGGTGAGTGATTCCAAGTAGTAGAGGGTCTGGAAAGGGTAAAAGTGCAGAGACTGGAAAAAGACCAGTCGTTACCAAGAGCTGGGGGAGGGGCTGGTTGAAAGGGGGTTGGAGGGGTTGTGGGGGGAGAACACACAAAGCACAGAGGGCTTGGGGATGAAACTATTCTGCATGATACTAGAACGGTGTCACCGTATATCTGTCTAAACCTACATAATGTACACCACCAGGAGGGAGCCGTCACCAAAACAGCAACTTGGGAGCAAAGATGAAGTGTAACAAACTGTACCTCTGCCGTGGGCAGGGGGAGGGGGCATGAGGATAGAAAGCCCTGAGCCCTTGTTCATTCAATTTTGCTGTGCACCTAAGATGACTCTAAAATAAGGTTCATTAAATAACAACCAAACAGCAAAAAAAAAAATCCACAAATTAATATTTAATTAAGGGATTACCATAAATATAAAGATGGAAAAGCTGTCCACTTATCCTTCCAGCAAGAGACAGGAAAATATCCGTAGATGACTTGTTGAAAGAATACTAGCAGACATGGAACCCCACAATCACGAGATAGCACCTTCCTGAAACTATCAGCGAGTCTCTTTTAAGGACAGGACTTTATATGGTCATTGCAAGTGTTTATAATCAGAGAAGAAAAAAGTTTGACAAAAAAGGCCAGAATGAATAGGACCTGGCATCTCCTGTAATTGTGGCTCCAAAGAGAGGAATTACAGGATTGCGTGTGGGTAATGTTCAAGTCATTTCTGAATCAAATCCAAATCCCCTAGCTGCTATCAGGATAACACTGAACGTGCCCTAACAGATTCATAAAGACCCACCTCACAGTAAAGGACGCCAGTCCCTTGCTCCTGCCCTACAAGAATCCTATAATATTACTGGAGAAGGGCCAGAGAGAGGCAGTGGGGATGATCCAGGTCAGAAGGATGTTGTTAAATTTCTATGAATTCTTGTCTGCCAAGATAAACATCAGAGAGGGAGCTGATGCAATTCTACTGTAGAACATCAGAAAAGACACAGGTGGGGTAAACACAGAAGCTGTTAAAACCAGGATTTGAAGAAAAATGGTTTGGAGATTTCAGAAGCTAGTTTAAGACAACAGTTACTTTTTAATCAGGACATAGTAAACATTTGTCATTCGTTACTTCAAAGATGAATAGAGGCTGAAAATACATAGAACTCCAAAGGACGGTTTGTGTAATTTCAACTGCCACAGTGAAATTTTATGTCTTGAGACCATCTACTTTTGTGTTTAGGGATAAACCTGAAGGGATGCTGTCAAGCCCAATACCGCAGCAAATGGTCCAAGGTCAAGCCAGCATTGTGTTTCTTATATTCCCCTGAAGAAAAGAAACTACCAAAGGCTGTAAGTAACACGGTATATAGCCCCCCAACATTTGAAGGATTCAAATTTTTGCCTGTTGTCTTCAAATAAAAGCTAGAATGCAGTGAGCTGTCTGTGAATGTTCACTTCTTTGTTTTTCATGCACTTAATTTGCATCAAAATAGCATAAAGAATATGCTCAAAGAATAGTAAAAAGCTGGGATTTTTCACCAGTGTGTGCCACCTGTCTCCGTAATTCTCTTAAAATAAACAAGCTAACTAACTTTGTGCCTTGCCCAAATTGGGGGCTTAATGTTTACATACTTCAATGTGATAAAAGTAGTATCTTCCAGAATTCTCCACTGAAATTCAGTCAATTATTACCATCCCACCCCAAGTAGTACAGTTTCTACAACAAATTTTCATAGAATAATGTGTTATTATATACAACTTATTTTATAGTTATTGAGCTAATTAAACACTCACCCATTGCAATATTAAGCAATCCACAATTTCAATCACAGTACCTAGAAAACTTGATCAAGTGTCTTTCTGAAATCAAGATGCACTAACCACAGCGATGTTTCACTCTGCTGGTCCGTCCACCATAGATGATGAACCCTGGAAAGTCGCTGGACTTTCGTTCAATGGGCTCTTGTTTATGCCCAGGGATGTTTTCTGCTTCTTCTTGTTGACAACTGCCTGTTTGACAACCTTTTCCAGAATATAAGCCTTTTAAAGAATATAAGCTTTTCTTTTTTCTTTTTTTTTAATTTTTATTTATTTTTTTTATTTTTTGAGACAGAGCCTCAAGCTGTCACCCTGGGTAGAGTACTGTGGCATCACAGCTCACAGCAACCTCAAACTCCTGGGCTCAAGTGATTCTCCTGCCTCTGCCTCCCAAGTAGCTGGGACTACAGGTGCCCTGCTGTTTTTTGGTTGTAGCCGTCATTGTTGTTTGGCAGCCTGGGCTGGATTCAAACCCACCAGCTCAGGTGTATGTAGCTGGCACCTTAGCCGCTTGAGCTGAGCCAAAAGAATATAACCTTTTCTTGAATAATACAATGTGCTACAAAATTCTTTGGCTGAAGGAATTATTGCTTTTGTTTATGAATGAAGGATATGCTAGATTATAACCTTTGTAATCATTAGCTCAGGAATCCTTATAACAGCCTTAGAAGGAAGTTATTATTATTATCATCACTATACAGATGAGAAAGCTGAGGTCCAAGGTTGATAACTGGAGGAAACTATATTCAAAGCCAGGGTGTCTGGCTCCAGGGTCTGTCCCATTGGCCACTGTCCTGTGCCTCTATGAAATCACCAGGAAACATGTCCACAGAGACCAGATCAGCCTTTGTTGTCCCTCCACAGAGAAGATAATACAAAGAAATAATTAGGGACATAAAAAAACAAGCACAAACAAGCAGGGATACCCAGAACCCATCAGATTTTTCTTATTCTAAAACCCATAGAACCTCCATTCTCGAAATAGCTGTAAGAATTAAAACCTCTTACCAAGATGCTACAGTATCTTGTTACAGTCAAATCAACGTTTCCTGGGAAACTTCTTTCTTATAACTGAATCTCCTTCAGTGAAGGAGAAAAACTGTACTGAATGGCTAACATCTTTTCTGCTCTTCTGCAACCAATAGCTTTGCTCATAAGCCTCAGGCTCCTTCTCCTCCAGTCCTGCCCTATGACAGCCTGTTTCTCCTCTTCCATTCCCCCTGATTATATGATGACTGGCACAATATGCCCTGTAGGATAATATTTAGAAATAAACATATCCTACATCAAGCACACAAAGTGAACTCAGTGTGAGTTTAAAATGACTTGCTTTTCTTCCAGAGGCTTAAGGGACCTGGGCCCCCCTGGGACACATGCAGAGTTGGCTTCCCTGGAGTTATAAATTCCATAAGCCATTTCTCTGAAGCTGTGCACCCTGTGAAGCCTGAGATCAAAGGGCATGCTGCCCTTCCACAGAGATACAGGCCCGAGGGTTGACGTATGTTAACAACATATTGTCAGAGGTCTATAGGTGCTCTGCCCTGAGGAAAAGACACAGTCATTACTTCATACTGAGTAAACTGAGTGAATGCTTGAAGATACTCTTCCATTAACTCTGTTCCCCTGCGGCTACTTTCTTCTTTATGATTTTGTTTACACACCTGCCCAGAGATTAGTGTTTAGAAGAAGATGTTTAGAAGAAGATGTTTACTACAAAAGTGATTGTGTTGATGTGGTAACAGGATATTTCCTTTTTAGTTAATTTCAGATAGGTAAATTGAGGTAATGATGAAACTAATAGATAATAGATTAAGTGTGTACATGACTAGAAAGGCATAAAATCAAACCCCTAAATAAAGATCTTCGCTACACGCTATCTCATCTCTTGTAGTCTGTTTCTTGACTTAATAATTACAGGAGTGAGTTTACACCCACGGCAAAGCTGCTGTTCGTTGGCGTCTCCGGTCACGCAACATGCCCCATGCTAGTGTGTCCCCTGGCACGATGCTGTTCTACAGTTTCCACTTTACAGTCTTGTTATTTCTTCCTCTAGGCAGCCGACTAGGGAATCTTGATCGATCTCCCTGTGGGCACTGCCATAGTTACACATGCACTCAGGGGAAACAGCAACTGCTGCTTGGCGCTGAGATTTCAGAAGTTCTCAAAGTACAAGTTAAAGCTTAATGATACTTTCTGTTTAAGAAGACTTGGGGCCATGTCTCTATTCATATTGCAAAAGGTAATATATGTTTTTAAACCTTTTTCACAGTAACTTTTTCTTTAAAGGAAAGTTTTGAAAACTGAAAAAATCCCTCCTATCTGGGTAGAATCTTCAATATTTCCACAGAAATTCTGTGTCTCTGAAAAAGCTGAATGAGACCAGGCTCTGTGGCTCATGCCCTTCTAACACTCTGGGAGGCCAACGTGGGAGGATCACTAGATCTCAGGAGTTTGAAACCAGCCTGAGCAAAGTGAGACCCCACCTCTACCATAAATTGAAAACAAAAAAATTAGCTGGCATGGTTGCACACCCTGTAGTCCCAGCTACTCGGGAGGTTGAGGCAGGAGGGTCACTTGAGCTCAGGAGTTTGAGGTTGCTGTGAGGTGGGCTGAGACCATAGCACTCTAGCCCTAGTGACATATTAAGACTTTGTCTTAAAAAAAAAAAAAAAAAGAGAACCTAGAGTTCCCCACATAACTTTTCAGAGAGTAAGCCCTAATTGTGAGGACCACAGTTCAAATATTCTGGGAGAAGAGAGGACGCTTCTTCAGAAGTAAGTATAAAAGTATAACTTGGTTATAAATGTGCATACCAAAGATAAAATCATGGCTTGATTTGTCAGTAATTATCAAAAAAATAATCTGAATTCTTCTTTAAAACTTACCTAAGAAACAAATGAACTTATTTTTGGCCATGACCCTACGTTTGACAGGATAAGAGAGGCTATGCGATAAGGAGAAAATATCAAGTAGCAATTATCACCAAGTTTAATTCAGTGGAGTCTCCAGAAAGACTGAGTTCACATAAAGAATACATGGTAGGTCTTTTGCTTTATGTATTTTTTCATTTGCAGGGACCTTGATTCTCCTACCATAAGAAAGGCCTCCCAAACTATTACTCACTAAGGTTTAAAGAAGCTCTTTCCCCTCCCCCATATAATTCCCTCTCTGCACCCCACAGTAGATGTTAGATAAATATCTGATGGTGATAAGCAGGGTCCTTTTCCTCTGGGAAGGAAAAAATGTCCCGCTCTTTTTTTATTAGTAGAAATAATGACAAGGAGCAGATCAGATAATTCTGGTTTCTAAATTGAAGGACTCCCTGCACATCTACCACCCAGGGTGACCTGAGGCTTCAGAGAAAGCTGGCGGAAGGAGAGGATGGTTAACATTATTCAGAAACATGATGTAATCCCTCACACTCATTATTTTATTTAACAAAATGTCTGTCATCGTTGATGAAAAAATTTCATTTGATGGAAACTACGGCATCCCAAAACTTGAACCTCAAATGAAATTTCATTCTGCCTCAGTTTCTAAGTTTTTTTTCTCTACATCCTGATTGTACAAACATTTATTTTCCCCACATTAAAGACTAAGGGGCTTTCCTGACTCAGTGGCATAGGGACTGCTGTGAGTTGTGAGAATCCCATCCCTCTCTAAATAAACACTTGGGGCCTAGGCGCGCCTACTTTATTTAAATACATTAAAAGCATCTGACCTCAGGACAACTGTACAAAGAGAAGGGCCCTGGTGGACTTGAATAGAAACTGAAACTCGAGAACACAGAAGAATCAACCAAGTTTAATCCCTGCACACAGCCAAAGAAGGAAGGGTATGTTGACCATGCGGGCACACATGTGCTAGGATTTACATTAGTCTACCAAGGGAGCCTAATCCCCTTCCCGTAATTCCATAAGATGTGGTATTTTCTCATATTTTATAGATAGGACAAAAGGTCCAGAGAATTTAAGTCATTATATCATGTTTCCCCTACCAGATCAATAGCAGAACTAGAATCATCCTGTCCAACCTCAGGTTTTACAATTTTCCCCCTAATATCGCTACTTTGAATCATCTACCAATTTGACAATTTTGCAGCAGACAAGTCTTTGTTCACTCAAGATGACACATTTCCTTCCTTTTTCCATTCTGGCAAATCCCTACACATTGAAGTAATGGGTGGAGAGTTGTCTTTTTTTTTTTTTAATTAAGGGGGGCTATTTTCATTCTCCACAGTCTAGGGATCAAAACACGATTGATTTCAACTTCATTACCTTCCTTAGTTAACAATCTTGACTGGTGACTGAAAGCTGAGTGACCACGTGTGAGGGGGATGGACTGTAAGGCTGCCGGTCAGAATTTCCCTTTCAGAGTTACTAGTAAAAGACAAAGAGAGGAAGTCTTCTCTGCTCCTTTCGTTTCATTCCCACCTCAACTGTGGCTGTGATTCCTGGTAGCAGTAGATATGAGGCAACCCGAATGGGGATGAAAGCCAACATACCAAGAAATAGAAAAAGTAAAAGATGGAAAGTGCTTGTGCTTCTGAGGCCAGAAGTAATACAGTGAATTCAGACTCTGCAACTGACTCCTGAGACCACTTCATATCTGAGATAAGCAAGCATGTAGCTATTCAGGCTATTACTAATCGGCTATTCCACTAATTGCAGCTGAATGCATTTATTATGAATATAGTTACAAAGTCAACACTTTAGAATAGAAAGTGGGGTTTCAAGATGTAAACAGGTTTTGTTTATATTGGTTACTGAGATGATGCTGAAGATAAGACCCAAACACGTGTGCCCCTCTTACAGTTCATTAGTGATAAGTCTTTTCTAGATTGGGGTGTTTAAGTATCTTTGCCCTGGGTGGCGCCTGTGGCTCAAAGGAGTAGGGTGCTGGCCCCATATGCCAGAGGTGGTGGGTTCAAACCTAGCCCTGGCCAAAAACTGCAAAAAAATAAAGAAAGAAAGAAGGAATAAATAAAAAATAATAATAATAAATAAAATTAAAATAAATAAATAAATATCTTTCCCTTATGAGTCTGTGTATGTTGTAGACATTCCCAAACATTTTAACTACAGTATAAAAACTTGCCTATTGTAGTACTAAGAATCTCAAAACACTGTGTTCCCTTCAGGAAAAGTCTTCATCTGCATAGATTTATTGAGTGTTTACTAAGTGTTGAGTTGGGTGCTGAGTGTGGGGTTCAGAAATGACATCTTTGCTTGAAGAAACTCAGTATGTTCGTGGAGATGGAAAATGGAAACAAGTACCTGTCAAAATAAAATGTTAGGAGCAATTCTGCCTCTAGGGGTGGCAGGAAAGACATGAGAGAGGAGGGGACATCTGGCTGGGGCTGTGGAGGATGAGTAAGAGTTTGTGGTGTGGGGCAAAGGCCATTCAGAGAAAAAAGTGGTAACAAGAAAGAGAAGTCAAAGAAAGGAATTGGTGTATTGTGGGAGTGGGAGACTCTGCAGGGGGGGCAGCAAGGTTGGAGACAGACCAGAACTGACTGTGAACTGCCTGAGACGTCCTCACAAACGTCCTCAGCCTGCAGGCAATACAGAGCAATGGGTCTTTAAACAGGATATACTAGAATCAAATCTGGGTGATTGTTCATTACTTATGTTTTCCTTTAACATAAATAAAATAACACAATCACGTAAAAATTTAAAATGTACACGTAATAAAAATATATACCTATAAATGGAAAGTTTCTTTGCCCTCACACCTGTCCTATCTCAGGGAAAGCTCCCAGTAACATTTGGTGTGTATTTTTCTGATTTTTCTCTTTTGTGTCTGTCCCTATCTTCTGTCTGTCCCCATATCCATCTTTTTAGCTAAGATAGAACCATTACAGATGGTTCCAGCTCTATCTAACCCTACAAAGAAATAAAGGATATTTTGTAGTATACTGTTTGACCTAAAAATACATAGTGGGTATAATTTCCTGTCCACACATACATATTTACCACATTGCTCTTAACATCTACATGGTAATCCCAAACGGGACTTGGCAATTCATGGACCTGTGGGCCAATCTGGCACACTCTTATTTTTGGTTAAAAAAGAAAAAGTTTCACTGGAATACAGCCACCCCAGTGGTGTATGTATCGCCAACACCTGCTTTCTTGATACCAACACGGAGTTGAGTAATTATGATAGAGACCACGTGACTTGGGAAGCTTGAAATATTACTGTCTGCCCCTTTGTAAAAAAAGTTTCATGACCACTGACCTATACTATGTACACGCTAGAATGTATTTCATGGTTTCTGAACCGATGGACATTTAGGTCACCCACTTGTTTTGTCACAAAGTTGCAATAAACACTTTGCTACATCTTTGTGCTTGGAAGCAAGTACTTCCACGGGAGATTTTGCTAGAAGTGGATTTACTGCATAAACAGATTTCTGTTGTTTATTTTGTTTTTTAAGGGGAGACTCTTGGTGGTAACGGGGGAAGGAGCCTGGAGCTCAGAGTCACAGGACACACAGATCCATCAGGGGACTATTCCCATAATCCATAGATCCTAGAGAGGAGGAAAGCCCAAAGCTGGGAATGGAAAAGGCCTTAGAACCTCAAATATATTTAGGAGGAAATTTTGAGAATGACGCACTGGATGAAATGATAGAGGAGAGGAGGGTGGTTAAAATGCTTAGGAGATTAAAAGGTTGGGCAACTCATCCACTTAAAATAAAATAAAAAAAAGATCAGTATTGTCTGAAATGTGAAACTATGGAAAGATGCTTTACTTGAATGCCACTTTGTAAAGACAATTGATATAAAACTCACATGAGTACTTTCAATTTGTGGCAGGTAGGTTTGTGGGCTAAGGTCTGGGTTCCTTACATCATCAGTGTTAATTATTTTAAGTTCAGTAGCTTCCCATGTCGCTGCCATCGCCCTATGCTCGCTCCACTTTCCTGGGCATGGCAAACCTTCCCTGGTCACCCAAGTAGCCATCTTCCATGGGTTCCTTCCCTCACCCCCGTAACTACAGACTATGTTACTAAGCAAACATCCTCGAGTCCTTATAACCATTATTGGGATGTGTATCCAGCCCCCGAGCTTTCTTCTGAATCACATTTTTACAGGGAGGCACAAGTTTCCTCTTTACATCTTCACACCACAAATTAAACCAATTTTCACATTTCCCTAAAATGAAGTCTTTCACTTAACCATTTTTTTTTTTAACAAATAAATTAACTTGCCAAGTCACAGGAATCCTGATTAAGCTGAAATGAGCAGAAGGCCACCAAGTCAAACAAATCTGCAAACACAGATACCCGCCTAGGCCCACTCACTCATCCTGGAGCATATTCAGATCTAGGCCTGCACAAATATACAGCCCGTGAATTTTGGGAGCCACAACATATGGTTGAAATGAAAGCTAATAAATCTGAAAATGCCATAGGTCAGCAGTACTCTCCAAGTGCTATGGAATTTTCCACAGTGAATGTTCAACATATTTCGATATAGAGCTGCAACAGAAGGGCAAAATGTATTACAAGTTATCTCTTTAAAGCCTCCTGCACTATTTTGGGGAATTAAAAGCTGCATTCCTGCGCTAAGCCAGTAGTCAGAGGGACAGAGGATAGTCTTTGTTCTTTATTTCAAGCCAGGGTAGATGGCTCAAGAAAATTGTCTGGGCAAAGGGCATGCGGTCAGCTTCATGGGAGATAAGACCCCCAGGCCCACCAATCCTGGGTAAACAGCAATAGCCTGAAGGTAAAACCCCCCTTTAAAACTCTGTGTGTCTGCTTAACAGCAGGGCAGTGGTACTTCAAGAGGAAAGTCTACCCTCCTCCTCATTTTGGGCAACAGAACTTTAAAGTATGAAATTTGACTGCTCCAAAATCTAAAAAGTACTAGAAAAATGAGGTAATATCATTAACATTTACTTTTTGTTATTGTTGTTCTTCATTTGTTTCATTTGCTTTTGAAAATTTTAAGAGGAAAGGTCCCCCATTACAGAATTTGCCTAAAAAGGTTAAGTAGGGCCCTATTGCCCTAGAAGAAAAAGGTAAACACCCCAAACAAGTGGTTCTGAGTCTGAGGTAAATAGCAGTGGACTTATTGAGCGATTTGGAAGATGAAATAGGCAACAAAGCTGATAGCAAAATGCTGTGACCCCTTTCAGAGCACCCAGTGCTTACACAACTGTTCTACATCCTTAGTAGGTCAGTAATCCTATCACCAAAATTCACACTAGAAAGCAAAGAACCTACTGGGGCACTTTGTCTATGAGGACAAGCAACTTTGATACTAAAATTCTGAGATAACTCCAGGGCCAAGTCTTACAGGTTGGACACAACAACAACATCAGTGATTTCACCTGAGACCTTTGAGATCAGATGCAAGGCAACTGTGGGTTAGGACAGATCAAACCCCTGTCAGACCATGCCCAGGGGACAGCAGCCCTTCCTACTTACCTATCACCAGGAAAAGCAACCATCTCGGTCCCCATCACTTTCTCTATAGGGCAACTATAAAGAAATTCATGGCAAAGATGTCCAAAATCATGCAGAACATACTATGAAGAAAAAAAAAAATAAAGCACTACCATTCTAGACTGGCCCCCACAGAGAAGTCAGGCAGAGAAAAGACTGAGAACATGAGAAAAAGGCTAAATCTGGACAATGTTCTCAGCCCTCTACACGCTCCGTGCACAGTCCCTGCAGTGTCTGAGGATTTCAATAAAGCATCAGAAAAGGAGAATTCCAAGCCACTAACGAAGGTTTAGAATTTGCAGTTCCTCCCTGTACTCCTTCACAACATGTTTATTTCCACTTGCATGTAGAATTTATTTAATTCTACCCTACAATTAATTTTTTTGCGTGTTTATTTTCATCAGGTTGAGCTTTCCCTACAGGCGCAAGTCCTGAATTATTCATTTTTCTATCACATATTCACCCCATTGCTTCCCACTGCAGTATCTCTGTGGCGTATATTAGGCACAAAAGCCAGCTGTATAATTGTACCCTAACCTGACTGCTTTCTTTAGTTTAGTGATTTTCCCCACAACGTCCTATCTTTCGACAGTCAACCTGACGGCTTTCAATGCTTTTGAAGTGAGTGCTACTCCTGAGATATGCTTTAGAAGAAAAAAAATATACTGCAAATAGTATTGAAAAATTGGGCATACTGTATGCAACTTCTGGAAAATCATTATGTACATTAGCAGATTAAAGGCTCTGAGAAGACAGGCAAAGAAGAGATGGTTTTTCTTTTTGTTTGTTTGTCTGTTTTAATCCTCTCCATTAACATGCTCTGGAATTATTGTTCTTAGGAACTTTGCTATTCAGAATATGGCTCAGGGACCCACAACAATGACATCACCTGGAGCTTGTGCAGGATCCCAGGACCCATTCCAGCCAGGCTGAACCACAACCTGACCTTGAAGGAGATACCAGGTATTCACATGCATATCAGTGTAGGAAAGATCTGAGGAAGCTCAGAAAGGAGTTAGCCTGGGAACTGATAAACCTACCTGAATTCTTCAATGACAAAGTATGTGATGTTTTGCAAGAAAATGTGTGTCTTGCTTGGTGATTATAGGGATGAAATAGGGTAATAGATCTAAACAGCCAGGCATATAATAAATACTAAATAAATTATAGCATTTTCAATTATGGAAATTATTCATCCTCCAAAGTCTATAGACTTTGTTTATTACACATATATCATATAATTATAGTTATTCATTTGAACTGATCAGCAGAATCGATGTGCTAATAGTATCGATCTAGAAGGTTAGTCTAATTAATGTATACTGCAATCAACAGAAAATTTCATAAACCCCAAAGCTCCCATTTATTTTGTCTTTAAAGGAGCTGTTATTACTATAGGAATCTATGTTTTTAGAGGAATAGGAAAATGTTTTATGTGAGTCTGAGATGTTTCTCTAGGATTGCCTCCCCTCCTTTCCTCCCAAGCAAAAAAGAAAACTCAGAATTGGAATGTAAGTCTCCGAATGAAAGTTGAGATGCCTGAGGACCACACCTTTCATGGTATTAAATTAATGCCCTCATATCTAATTAGCAATTCAACTTCAGTTTATCTTCGGCATGTACAAACAATATCCATTTTTTAAAAATCACACCAGCCCGATTTCAATGTTTGATTTAACAGAGATTTACTGAACTATTATCAGAAAGAAAAATATACAAAAGTCAATTAGGAGAGAGGAGAAATTAAATAAGACACAAATATAATTAGCATGCTAATATCCTTTCTGTCTATATTTTCTATTTTTATTACAGTATTTAATATATACCCTATGAACTGCTTTTGTATTTGATACAACTAGATGCTGTAAGTGGCCAGAACACATTTCATTTTTTCTTATTATAAGTAAATAAAATTCCTAGAAATGTGTTTTAATCTCTGTAAATATCCTATGTTATATATTTATGTATTATATTTCTCGTATATATTTATTTTTTAACATGCTCAGAAGATCCGTTCACAATTACCTGTCTTTAAATTTTAGAATATTTCCTTAGAGGTAGAAGAGATTCACAGCGTATATCTTAACAAGATACTTCAGAGGCCTGAGAAGATTAAGGGGCTCACTAAGGGATGGATACACAGAGCTTTACAGGCAAAGCCGGGATGAGAACTCAGGGTTTTGCTATTGCTGCTGTTGTTTCTGTTTTGAATTGTACTCCTTTGCTCAAACTGCTGTGGTTTATCAACAACATTAAGTCTTTGGGAAGTTTGGTTTTGAAGTGTGGGAGTCTGCATGTTCACTATGTAGCTCAGCAAGCTGGAAGCTGGATTTGTGTTACTGGAGAAACAATTACCTCTCCACCTGGCCAGGAGGGCGAGCATGATCTTGACTCTAAGCACACAGACGTTCTGCCATCTCTCCGGCATATCAAAGAGAAAGAACTTTGGAAAGGCTAGGTATTTTGCGAAGTCTTTCCAGCTTCCTGTGTGGGCTAGACAAATAACAAATATGAACAAGGAAGAGTTTACTCCATCCTAAAGTTGAAGAGGGGACTATTTTAAACTTCTTTATTGGCAGTCGATATTTATTACGCGTAAAGGACTCTCGTTACCCATCTTGTGTTGCAGCAAGTCTGCGGGATGCCGTATGCTGTGGTGCATGGAGCGCCCTTCCTCAAGTTTTCCCTCCATTTTTCTCTCTCTACATCCATTCCCGGTAGTCCCGCATTTGATGACAGGCTTTCAGGGCTTCAGTCACTTAGACATACAATGTCTTCTTATCTCTCCCATTTCTAGCACTTGTTTTTGATACAAAAATGCTCATTCATTTTCTTTACCCTATTTCACTACCAATATGATTTCCCCCCCAGTTTGATGATATAAATGCACACTGCATTAACGGGCTCCTCAAGGGCCTTTTTAACACATCCTTCCATCCTTCCTTATTCATAAAACGCAATGCAGAAAAGTAAAAAGTTTTGGTGTGTCCCTACAAAGCTGTTATTTTTGTGTAAGAAAAGAAGTAGGCTTTATGACCAGCTCCGCACAGCAACAATCAAGAAATCCAATTACTGGCCTTTTGTCCTAAAAATATGTTCAGTTTATTTCTGTCAAATGTTACAGACTGTCAAAATAAAGTCTGCATGGGTTCCTTGTCTGCTGCTATAAACAATTAGCATTACAAATGTCATAACTAGAAAATAATAGAGCATTAACCGGACCTGACCCTGGGCAGGACTTACTGCCCCAGTGCTGAGTTCTGAAGGAGCAGAGTTCTGAGTTCTGTAGGAGCCAAAGGCAGTGGACCCCACGGTTTCCGCTGAGGAAACAGCGGGGAGCAGACGGGACAGGGGTGGATTCCTAGGCTGCTGGTACAGATGGAGATCTGCTGCTTATACCATAAATAATCAACATTTATCACAAAAAGACTGGGGTGCCCACTGCAGCACCACTTGTCCCTTCTGGAACAATATTTGTTATTGTTAAAGTGCCCCGTGATGGTCCAGTCTCCTCTTTGCTATGACGCAGAATCTCCAAAGTCTCTTTTATTTTGAAACTGGTGTAAGTCTATGGTTCTGGATGAGCCAAGCAATCTTCTTTTCTAAGGTATAGATTATAGAAAAGGCAGACTTTTTGGAGACATGTTATTTCCCCTCAGTAGTGGCCAGTCAACCGCACGACTAAATTCCTAAATGTGGTCACACTTGTCATCCAACAAAAGGCAATTTCTGGCTCATTGAACCACATTCTCCTTAATAGTAACTATGTGACAGATGTCTTTACCTGTTTAGAGCTTGTCAAGCCAAGAGCTAAATCTGATGAGGAGTGGACTCTTTGTGAAAATGAATGTGTCGAGTTGACATAGCCAAATTTATCAACTCATTGTCCTGTACTTGAAGATTTACATGTTACCATACTTGTTTCCTGTCACAGAAAAAGCTTCAATAAGCATCTGTATACACACAGAGAAAGGAGATAAAGACATTTAGACAGATAGGGTTTTTTATTATTATTATTTTTTTTTTATTGTTGGGGATTCATTGAGGGTACAATAAACCAGGTTACACTGATTGCATTTGTTAGCTAAAGTCCCTCTCGCAATCATGTCTTGCCCCCAGAAGGTGTGGCACACACCAAGGCCCCACCCACCTCCCTCCTTCCCTCTCTCTGCTTTTCCTTCCCCCCCCATGACCTTAATTGTCATCATATCAAAATTGAGTACATAGGATTCATGCTTCAAGCTGTGGTATATGTACACCATGGAATACTACGCAGCTATTAAAAAAAAAGGAGAATTTACATCCTTCGTATTAACCTGGATGGAAGGGGAAGACATTATTCTTAGTAAAGCATCACAAGAATAGAGAAGCAGATAAGGTTATCTTTCACAGCAGCATTTAAAACGTCTTTGGATTTCCTCAAACTCCTATTGAGCTACCGTACCTACATCCATTTCAAGGAGCCCTATAAACGTATAAACTCTTAGGAGGTTACAAATCAATATTAAATAGATGCATGAATGGAAGTGGTAGAGTGACATAATTATTAAATCCCTGCACAGTGGGGAAGGAAATGGCAGATCACCAGTTTGTGATGTTAACGCCCACCTCACCGATGGGCAAGTTTACTCAATTTTATCATCTGTGAAATGGAAAAAATATTTCACACCATGGCTGTGAGGTTTAAATGATACACTGAAAATCAAAACAGTTATTTAAATGCTAGGCATTCTTTTGTATGCCTACAAAGCAGTTATCACAGTGGCTATTGAAAACCTATGAATGTTAATAACTTTGACATGTTTTTCATTTATGGACTCCCGACAGCAAGGCTATTGCCTATGTTTCAGGCTAAGGCAGTGGTTGTTCATTTTTGTTTACATGTTTGCTTTGCTACACCATGACATTTTTCTGAATATGCCCCTTGTTTTCCCAGAAAAATACAAAAAGCAAACAGGCAAAAAGGGAATCAGTTTTCTTCATGGGCCCCATTTCCAGAATTTTAACAGCTTTTTTTTTTTTTTTTGCCTTAAAATCTTGTATTTTTAATGCTCTTAAAATTAAAATGAACTTTAAAAATGCCACAGAATTTTGTAAGAGTTTTACAATTCTGACTATAAAAGGACATTTATTTTTGTCGTTCTTACACAGCATTTTATAACAACGGGAATTTTCATTTTTGACTCGTTTTCAACTTGTGATTCACGATGGCTCCTACGAGCTCACTTGGAGCCAATCATTTCTATCATGACATGTGGCTTAGTTTCCTTCTAAAATGTAATACCTTGTCATATCTTTTCATTTCATTTACTTTATTTGTGATCATTCTTCCTGCTTGCTAAGGACATCATCTTGTATATATTTGTTTAGTTTTTGGCCAGGGCCGGGCTTGAACCCACCACCTCTGGTATATGGGGCCGGCACCCTACTTCTTTGAGCCATAGGCGCCGCCCATCATCTTGTGTTTTGAGATTATGATTCCTTGTGGACTTTGGTGCGATCTACACATTTAATGAACATGCTAATCATTCCCTCATTCTTGTCCCTGGTAAAATGGTACAGAAAGCCTGGAGGGAGAATGCAGAGTAAAAGCAAAGATAGGCAAATATACTTCATTTATTTGCAATGTTAAACACAAGCTCAATTTTAAATAGTAATTAGTTTGAACATGTTACTTTGATACTCATAATGAATTCTAAGGACCTTTATTAAATATCATCTAGGTACCACACACTGTAGTCTATGTAATGGGGAATTTTTAAAAGGGTGTGTGATGGAGCCTGTCCCTAAGCTGACAACTTAGTGAGAGGCTGCTCATAAATCTTGAGGAATAATACATCAAGGAACACCGATGTGCTATCGTGATGCCAGGAAAAGCGAAGAACTGCAAAGTTTCAGAAGGTGTCACCATCAATGCTTCCAGAGAAAAGGGATACACAGACTTTCATCAGGGGTATAAAAGTTGAACTAGGTTTAAAGGAGATGAAGAGGGTAAGTTAGATTTCTGCATCCAGTCATGGTAGAAGATTTACTCTCCTGCCTCAGCTGCATAACTGGATAAAATACAGGAGACAACGGTTTTCAGATGCTAGGCAACAGCTGATAGAGGACTGTGATCGCCAAGAAAAAGGAAATGAATGAAGTGAACCCTAAGATCAGCCCAGTGCATTGCCTAGAGAGAGGACCAGGCTGCAGTGCAGGGAGGGGGGAGCCAGTCAGAGCCCAGGGTCTGGCTGAGTTGACAAGACCAGCTGACAAATTTCTGGAGCTGCAAGGAAAATGTGCAGCGCGCGTAGTCAAGGTATAGTTTGTATTTGGACCAGATTGCGTGGAAAACCCTCCTAAGCCCTGGGGCAGCAGTTCAGCATGGTGAAAGATGTTGCCTCAGTAGCCGGTGCCAGAGTAGACTGACATTAACTGCATTTTTGGGGGTCCCTCTTAACATAGCTTAAAAGAAATCCTCAAAAATGTTGAACTATTTCTAACTTGCATCAGACAGAGTTACAGAGCAAAGACAAGATATTTTAGAGCAGTGGTTCTCAACCTTCCTGATGCTGCGGCCCTTTAATACAGTTCCTGTGGGTCGCAACCCACCGGTTGAGAACCGCTGTTCTAGAGGAATATAGAAAATTTAGTACCATGTGACGTACCCAACAATTTAAAATATCTGGCATCAACTCAAATATGTGACAAAACATAAACATACAATCCACAATGAGAAGAATAATCCATGAATATAAATGGACTAAGACTTGGCGTAGATTATATCATCTGTGGACCAGGACATCCACAGAGCTTATTATCCACACACCATCTGCCTATGTTCAAGAAAGTAAAGGAAAGCATAACATGATAAAGAGAATCAGTCAAGACATAAAAAGAACTAAATCAAACTTCTATATCATTGTATGATATACAATGCTTGAAATTAAAAAAAAAATACTATGTGGTATTAATAGCATATTTGAAATGACAGAAGGAAAGATTAGCAAGATGTAGCAATGTTAACTATCCAAAAGAAAGCAGAGAAATAAAAGACTGCAAAAAATATCAGAGCATCAGTGAGCGGCAGGACGACATTGGATATCCAAATACAGGGTCTCCATAAAATTCATGTGCAATTATGGACACCCTGTATTTAGATAAATCTCAGAAGCATGAGAAAGGAATAGGGAGAGAAAAAAAGGAAAACATATAAAATACTTAAAGAAATAGCTTCGGAAAAACTTCCCAAATTTCATGAAAACTATAAGCCCACAAGTTTAAAAAGCTCGGCAAAGAGCAAACACACAACACCAAGGAGCATCATGATCCAACTGCTTAAAATCACATACAACCTTAAAAGCACCTGCAGGAGACACCCAATTAGGGTAAGAATAGCAGCTGACTGGGCGGTGCCTGTGGCTCCGTGAGTAGGGCGCCGGCCCCATATACCGAGGGTGGCGAGTTCAAACCCAGCCCCGGCCAAACTGCAACCAAAAACAGCCGGGCGTTGTGGCGGGCACCTGTGGTCCCAGCTATTCGGGAGGCTGAGGCAAGAGAATCGCCTAAGCCCAGGAGCTGGAGGTTGCTGTGAGCTGTGATGACACAGCACTCTACCAAGGGCAATAAAGTGAAAAAAAAAAAAAAAAGAATAGCAGCTGACTGCTGGCAGAGACGCCGCAAAGCACACGACAGCAGAGCAACAACACCTTTAATAAGGACTCCAAGAAAGGTAAACATTCCACCTGGAATTTGCAGCCAGAATATGTATCTTGAAAATTATGAAAGTGAAAGGTGAGAAGAGGCACTGATGGGGAGACAGTGTTGGGAAAGAGATGTTAGAGGAAATAGGGACAGTGAGTTCAGGAAGAGACAGGAAGGAACGGCGGTAGCTGAGGGTGAGGCAGCTCTGGGCTGCCAGGCAGGATAGGAGCCGATCAGAGAGCCCTTGACTGCAAAGCTACATTAAAGAAACTTTCTCCCCCTCCCCAGGCAAAGTAGAGCTTTCGGGGACTATTTTCAAAAGGAAAGCGAGGACATATGGTATTTTAGAAACTTGATCTGAATGAAGAATGAAAGGCCCATCAGGGAGGCAAATTTTAGAGAGCAAAATAATTTTTAAATTATTTTAAATAAAAGTGTTTTGGACACAACCACAACCAGGACTTTACCTAACAAATGCAAACATTGTAACTTAATTCTTTGTACCCTCCTATTAATCTGAAATTAAAAAAATTAAAAAATAAAATAAAAGCATTTAGCATAAATGTATCCACTTACCATTTATAAGTGGATTATAAATGATCAACTAAGTCTCTTTAGGTGCCAAAAAAATATATATATAATATTGTTCTTGCTCCTGAATTAACTAAGCACTCGACATTTCGTGGTAGTAGAAACACCTGCACTCATTTGCCCTGTCTTTTCCTGACTATACAGACATGGGGAAAACGGGACATGACCACATCTGTTTTTCAGATCTGTATGTTACAGTTTGTTTCAAAACAAATGTAAAGAGACAATGTGACTGTTTTTGCTAACTACTTTTATATGGAGACTTAAAAGCAAATTTACATATTTAATTTTTTTTTCTTTTTTTTTTTTTTTTTTTTGTAGAGACAGAGTCTGACTGTACCGCCCTCGGGTAGAGTGCCGTGGCGTCACACAGCTCACAGCAACCTCTAACTCTTGGACTTACGCCATTCTCTTGCCTCAGCCTCCCGAGCAGCTGGGACTACAGGCGCCCGCCACAACGCCCGGCTATTTTTTGTTGCAGTTTGGCTGGGGCTGGGTTTGAACCCAAAGACAAGATCGGTGCTGTGGCATCTTAAATGATAAGAAAGGCAGGGAACAATGCAGTTTCTTTTCTTTTTTTTTTTGGCCAGGGCTGGGTTTGAACCCACCACCTCTGGCATAGGGGGCCAGCGCCTTACTCCTTTGAGCCACAGGCGCTGCCCAGGAACAATGCAGTTTCATTCCCTTGTTTAGTGGGTGCGCCTAAAGGTGTCCAGCCTTTCACAGGCCTGCTAGTTACGTGCTGTGCTCCTATTTTTGAAGTATAAAGGGCGTCCATAGTCATCCTCACTTACACTTGAATAAATTGCTATAAAATGAAATCCTAGGTAAAATTAAACAGGTAATATATTAAAGAGTCTGTTCCAAAATAACGTATGTTTTATTGTGATAAAATTCAGCCAAAGGTGTATGTACGTGTGTTCTAAAATACGAGTTTCCTGTCTGCTAAAGCTCGCAGACATTTTGGGTAAGCCTCTTAAACTAAACACAGGGTTCCGGGGGAAAATGTTCAAGCTCTGATGGGCCCTTCGCCCCTGCGTTTGTGACTTAGGGATGGAGCCATTTAATAAATCGGAATGCTTGAATCCAAACTCTGTCGAAGAACCTACAATCTACCAATTTCAGATCAAGTATCTGATTATAAGACAGTCTGTACTGCTGATTCTCTCGCTTCTTAGAAAAGATGGCTTTGGTTGAATATTTTCTGGCAGGACGCCTTATACAGCCAGATGTAGGAGAATCAGAAATCACGCCATCATCTCACTTTTATTTTCATGATAGTCCAGGCTCTACTACAGGAATGTCTATGAAACTAAGTTATCCTCTTTTGAAATTCATCAGTAAAATACAACAGACTCTGTAAGCTAAGAGTTCCCCAAGGAAGGAAAAGAACACAGAACTATACAATAAAAAGTGATCTTTCCTTTGAGAAAGTGCTTTAATAGACAAGCCAATTTAAAGTAAAACTGCTTTTTTTTTTTTTTGTAGAGACAGAGTCTCACTGTACCGCCCTCGGTAGAGTGCCATGACATCACACAGCTCACAGCAACCTCTAACTCTTGGGCTTACGCGATTCTCTTGCCTCAGCCTCCTGAGCAGCTGGGACTACAGGCGCCCGCCACAACGTCCGGCTATTTTTTTGGTTGCAGTTTGGCCAGGGCTGGGTTTGAACCCGCCACCCTCGGCATATGGGGCTGGCGCCCTACTCACTGACCCACAGGCGCTGCCCAGAACTGCTTTTAATAAACAAGCCAATTTTGAAAAACTGTGAACACTGAAGAATTTAGCAATTACAGTTAACTTAAAAATTATGAAGCATAAAGACAACTCCTGAAATGCTGGATACATTTGGAATCATTTACATATGGGCTATTAATAGCTACATATTGCAATTAGCAATTGCAACAATTTTCATATAAATGTGCTGCTTCTACAATATAATTACAATCGTTACAAGGTACCTTGTTTGTTGAGGGGGGAACCGATCATGCAAACTATCGTTCACTGACTCAGTCAACTTGCATTTAGGAAGACCTGCTACCTTCAAGCACAGACCAAGGTGCGGCAGGGAAATGAACAAAATATTTCTTCAGCCTCCCACTTACTACACAGGTGTTACAATACTTGATGTAAAAGTCTTCATCCTAATTAATATTTTGAAACATTTATTTCAGCCTTTAAGAGCTATGATTTTTTTGAAAGTTATTTTATTAGGTCAAGGAAACCTTTTCCCCCCTCCCACCCTTAATGGGGAGACAAATTAAACCTAGATTTTTGACTCCATGAACAAAATTTAAAATATTTGCTAACTTGTTGTATATTGGGTATTTTTGTGATGTAGTGAGGGATAAAATTACATGATGACAAGCAAAAAAGAGAGTCCTCTGAGATGTATTATTCTTGGATACAGGGGCAAGGAGCCTGGGCAGTTTGAAGCAGCCATGCTAAGTACAAGAGAGTTTTGTATGATACTCAGTGTTACAAACAAATATCAATAGTTTATTTTTTTTTTTAAATTGGAATATGAATATGTCTTTATTAGGATGCTTACAAGAATGAAGGACATATCAATAGTTTATTAATACAAGAACCTACGTTTTAGCACTACTGTCTTGGATGCTGCTAAGAATTCCTTAATTGTACAAATGAACTTGTATTTCTTAACGGCACCTAAATTGACTGACTATGTATAACCTAGAGTCACTCAGGAAGAGTGAGTTACATTTAAGCATCTTCATACCACCAGGATTAAGTGCTTAAGTCACTGCTGCTTTATTAAGGCACCTGCTTCCTTTTGTCTGTTTCATGAGATGGGCAAACAGAATGCATTAACATTCAACATTCATTTGCCAAATGTTTACTGAGCATTAGAGGAAAGCATGGGATTAAAATGGATTGCTTCTATTGAACGTCTACTTTATACAGCCACTGGCAAGAGCCTGAAAAGCCCTTGCACACCTACTGTCCAGTCATTCTCAATAAAGATGTCTTTTCTGCAGTTATTTTAAAATAGGTTGCATCAATAAGAAGAACAGGATAAGACATGCAGTTGTTCTTTCAATATTTCTCTCGTTGAATTAATAACTAAATGAAGTTTGGGATAATCATGTGAAACTATTTCACAGATAAAACGGATAAATGATTAAAAAAAAACCCTCAGTTCTTTGCAAATAATATTCACAGAATCATTGTATGGGAAAAATGGCAATTTTATCATCAAATGAGGAATTTAATATTTTAGATTCTGTTCAATAGACTATGAACAGTTATAAAACTCTTTGGTGATTCCAAGTTACTTGTCAAAAACTTAAAAAAATCCAAATAATAAGCTGCATCTTAGAATACCCTCATAAGCCAAATATAAAAAGTCTAAAAATTTACCTGTGTGCAAAATGATTATGCAAAACATTATGTAAAATTAGTATGTGAAAATATTATGTAAAAGCTCAGAAATGAGTAAGACCATGAGAGGTAGTATTTAGTAAGGAGAACAGCTTACCCATGTTACCAACTCTGGGCGTCAAAATGTAACTGCAACTCTGTGGTTCTGAAAGTCAAAACTTTATACAGAAAATAGGTCATTTCCTCCTTGACACTTTTTACATATATCCAGTTCATTCGCTCAGAGTACCTTCATTGTTTATCGTTATTTCAGCAATTATTATATTTTTCTAGAGAATACGGCAGTTTAATTCCCTTGGTGAGTGGTTGTGTGGCCAGGACTTCTGTAGACACTGGATATTAGAACAAAAGGGGTCCAGGATATACAAACATTTTAGGGCCATGTATTTGAAGATATCAGCAATTATTAGTCTGTCTCAAAAATAAATGGATAGAAGATTACTCTATAAATACAAATGCAATTATATTAGTCTGAGTTATTAATCAAGGGATAATGATCTGCTATATAAGATATAGTGATTATGTAACAGTTTCGTTTTGGTAGCATTTGGTTTCAGTTCAATTCCTCAATCCTCTTTATTTGTAACAGAAGTTCCCTCTGTCCACGGTAATGAGTGTTCAGGAGTTATGGCTACCTGCACGGATCATCCAGGCTGCCCACGCTAGTGTGAGGTCGAGAGATTGTGGACCCTAGTGCACACGAGAAAATGACAGGTCTGTAAGTCACGAGGACACATATTCTAGAAAACTACAGAATTTGTTTCTGTTTTAACTAGAAAGCAGATTTCAGAAATGAATTTCATACACGTCTACCTCATTTTATCTGTCTTATTAGTGAATAAAATATTATAAATAAGTAATTTTTTCCAGACAATTATAGTTTAGTCTTATAATTAACCCAACTTTAAAACATTCTAAACTTGAGGAAAACCTTGTAAAATGTGCTAAAACTTCCCTGGCTTCCACAGGAGCCACCTTGTTGCCTGGCCCCTCTAACACAGCAACCTGTTCCCAGACTCTGATGGTTTGAGAACATCTTAATTATTTTCAAATAACTGTTTTTTTCTGCACCTTTTGCTTGCCGGAGTTTAGGCACTCTCCTGCGCTGACCTGAACTAAACAAGTCTCTAGCTGTTCACTTTCAGTCATGAGCTAGAACACCAGATAACCAAGCTTCTTAGAATTGTACGGGTGGCGCCTGTGGCTCAGTGGGTAGGGCGCCGGGCCCCATATACTGAGGGTGGTGGGTTCGAACCTTGTTCCAGCCAAACTGCAACAAAAAATAGTCCAGTGTTGTGGCGGGCACCTGTGGTTCCAGCTACTTGGGAGGCCTGAGGCAACAGAATTGCATAAGCCCAAGAGTTTGAGGTTGCTGTGAGCTGTGATGCCAAAGCACTCTACTGAGGGTGACATAGACTCTGTCTCAAAAACAAAAGATAGTCTTTGAGGAAAGCCTGAAGGTTTTTCTATTTTTGGCATAAAAGTTAGGAACTATTTTTGCTTAGGCTTACTATATTGTATATATATGAGGTTCACAGATAAATGACATCCTGGTAAGTAAGGTTTTATTGTGCTGTTGAAATAAAATACAATGTTTTACAAAATTCATCTGGGGGCTGCCTGACCTACCAAAGGTAAATAAAACCTTTTAGAATGTTGATTATAATATGCTTAGTAATTTGGGGGAAATTTCCTTAAACATAAAGCCAAAAAACAAACAAAAAAATAACAGAAGGATGAAATCCTCTAGAATTTTTAGCATCATTAATAAAAGCATTAATAAGGGCAAGATTCAGATTCAGTTTTAAGAGAGCAAAGAAAAGATAAAACTCATTAGAATTTAAAAAAATTTCACCTCAATAAAATAGGAAATCTCCTGTAAGCTTTGACAAACAGAAAAGTCTCTTAATCCAGGGCATAATTCTTTTAAGACATGACAGGACAGTCTTGGGTCTGTACATTTAAAATTCATTAATGATCTTAGCATGAGAATTAGATTGGTCATTTTTTTGCCCACAATCAGACAAATTTTAGAGTATTTTCCTTCTACTTCTGCCTCTATCGGTCTTTGGATAATTAGCACCTAACTCTCAGATTTTTGAGACAGAGTCTCACTGTGTTGCCTAGGCTAGCGTGCCATGGCATCATAGTTCAAACTCCTGGGCTCAAGTGATCCTCCTGCCTCAAACTCTTAGATTTTAATTGTGTTTTTTCTTCACTGTCCATTGGTAGGATTAACCTAAAGGTCACACCTCTCCCGTGAATACAGCACTATCTCACAGATTCTGGCACGGGTCTTTTTGTCCTGGGCTCCCTGGTATATATGAGTGGCCTTTGTGCGTACTTAGATGTCTACGGCAGGACCTTCAGAACACAGAAAGGGGGAAACATGACTTGATAGCCCCCAAAGCTTCTCCGTGGGAAATAAGTCATATTTTGCATTGAACAATCTTTCTCGTTGCTGATCTGTCTCATGTACTATCAGGCATCTGGGAATCTTGACCTCTGCCTAGTGTCCTCGGTCATTGTGAGAACTAAAATGTCCTGATATCTTTTTTCCAAATGCCTCCTGGAAGGTGGTGCTGTCAAGGGCCTGTCACTGTACAATCCAACAAAAACGTACAGGTTAAAATAAGGCTGGCAGTGACAGAAATCCTATTAAATAGTTGCTGAGTCAACATGCAAAAGATGTTTAGGCTCTAAATTATCTGTTTACACGAAGCACAAATATTTACATGGATCTGGTCATCAGCTCCATTTCCTCGGACCCAGCCGCTTCCCCTGAGAGATGTGTTAGGAATCTGCCTGCCTGCGTTTGCCTCTGAACTGTCAGCTCCTGGAGGGAAGGGCCTCCATCGCTCTTGTTCCTCCCTGTGATCACAGAGCTAAGCACAGCATTTGGCCTAAGTAAGCGCTGAAAAAAAAAAAAAAAAGAAAGAAATGAATGAAGGGAGATTTAAAGCCTCTGCCTGCCATTTAAGATACCTATGGTCAAACAGAAATGAGCTTCATCACACACGATTGATGACGTTCGAATGGTCAGCAGAGATTATCCTCTTCCACTGGGTTACTTTTCTTACTCTATCAAAAACCATTTTTAAGAACTCTTTTGGCAAATATGGACTGTTGTCTTTGTAACAACTATGCTCATTTACTAAATGAGCATCGTCCCAAACTATGGCTTGCTTATAGTACCAGGAATTGCCAGAGGCCTCTCTCATATTCAGACTTCTGCAGTCCTTCGTTCCTTCAAACAGTGTGAGGACTTACTCTTTGTATCTGTCAGGCACCCAGTAGATCCTGGGGCTATCTACTAGGGACTAGGCAGACTTCACCCCTGACTTCAGAGAGTTATAATGACATTTCTGTATTTTTGACCTGAAGTCATCCTGGGTGCTGATTTGCTTGGGAGGGGCTTATATGGTCACTCCAGCAGATTTCAGAGAGAATCTAAACCAGCAGTTCTCAACCTGTGGGTTTGGACCCCTTTGTAACAATACAAATACATCGCAGCATTAGGAAGGCTGAGAATCACTGAAAACTATTCTAATCTTACATCTTAGCAGTCTTGCCTTGACCTGAGGTAGATTATCAAAGTAGTTCTTATAAATAAACATTGTGCTGCTCAAAAGAGAAATTAAATCATTGCCCAACCTCTTCTATCTAAATATGGATAAGAAAGGGGGCATAGCTCTAAGAATCACTTTCTCTGTCCCGAGATAAGAAAAGTCTCACCTTTCACCCTGACTCTCACTCTTCTTTTCCCTTTGATTCTGATGCGAATTCACCATGGTTGAAGCCCAGTGACGAAACTATTACAAAAAGCATAATTATCACGTTTCATGCAGTAACTTCAGGATTTTTCATATTAGGGACACGAGCATCATTAACCTTAATCTCTCTTAACATGTTTGAATGGATAAACTTGGCAGTTGTTTGTCACGACGACGTAACATTATTCACACTTGAAAATGAAAACCAAAAAATAAATCCCACATGGTGCCTAGCTTATATTTTTATATCCTACAATTTTTCAACTGGGGAAGATATTTAACCAAGATGCTATCTTGCTAACAAGACGGTATTATTTAACTCTATGACACCACGAACTGAAGCAGTTTTGTGAGCTGTTTATTCCCACTCACTCATCTAATAAAAGAAAAACTACAAAACTGGGAACTCTAGACGGGTTTGACTTATAAACTCAAAAGGCAGGCAATGTCCCTAAGACCTGTATGCACTCAGGCACTCTCTCTTAGAAGATCAATGGCTCAAAGAGAGAGAGAGAAAAATCCTCCTCTTCTTCCATAGACAGAGAACAGTGGCTGGACACCTGTCTGCCCGGCTACATTCTTCTTCTATTTTTTCCCCAGTGCAATGCAAGAGGACTTGACAGGTGCTACATCCATCCATGCCTGGACACAAACCTCCCCCATTTGTTCCCCCCTGATCTTTTGACCTTCCGTGTCCCGAAATGATGCTCTCAGAGTGATCTCAAAAAGACCACATGTAGTAGAATGCACTGGCCTGGAACACCTGTTGAAGAGCATTAACTGAACAATACGTAAACTTAAATATTCCTTGAGCCTCTAAACTATGAGGGATCTTTTGTTAGAGAAGCTTAGCATTCCTTATTTAATACAGTCCTGATGGCAGTCATCGGCATATTAATTCTATTTTATGTCTTCTCGTAGACCTTTAAGATAATGTTATTATTATAGCTCTTATTTTTTAAATGCTTGCTTAGTGTTATACCCAATGGTAGACCTTTTACCTAAATCATATTGTTTATGCACCACAAATCCTGTCAGGTAGATCACAGTATTGCAGTCTATTTTATAGAAGAGAACACTGAGTTCCTTGAATAATTTGGAGGCTCTGAGATGAGAATTCCAGTCCGCCTGACGGAATCCCTGTGTTCTTTGTTCTGACTTGACAGTTCTTTATTTCTCTGGAGTTAAACTAGCTACTTATGTAACAGGAGTCCAGAGGCTCAGTATCTAAAAGAAATGATGTTATGAGAAAAAATATTTTAATAAAAAGGATCCCAACAACAGAAATTTTATTTAAATGGAAAATGCCCACTTGTTCTTATCTCAACAGTATGAGTCAGTATGAGATTAACTGGTGCAAATTTCAGATGTGTCTTATAAAAATTAAATGGCAGAGATTTACTGAGTGGTTGGCACCCTGAGCCCAGAAATCTTGCCCTTGTTTTCTCTTAGAACACAACAGATGCCATGTAGGAAGTGACAATAAATATCACTTCAATGAATATCCCTTTAAAGGGTAATCAGGTTATTTCATGCATCTTGATATTAGCAGAAAACCCCAGAGGAGTCCTTTAATCCTTTGTTAAGAATACAAAGAAGATTAAAAAAAAAAAGAATACAAAGAAAACATACAACAGGAAATAACTGGTATTAAAAGATAAACTTTAGACAAATTAAATTTAAAAGAATTTAATTGAGTAAAGAAAGATGTTTGAGTCAGGCAGTTCCCTGAACCAAAACAGGTTCAGAGAGACCCCAGCATCATGTGATCAGAGAGGGTTTAATGGACAGAAAAATGAAAGAGATATACAGAAAACATAGGTGAGGTCCAGAAACAACTGGCTTGAGCTTGGCATTCGCTTTATTGGAACAAGCTTTGAACAGTGACCAATTTGATTGGCCAAAATTTGGTGATTGGTGCCAGAGTAGGTTACAAAAGCCTATTCACACATCCAGTGAGGTCACGGCACACTGAACGGAGGGACCTACAGGCAGAACATAAGGTGTGGAGGGGGCAGACTTAGGCTAAGCTTAATTTAACACTGGTATAAAGAACATTGGGATGGTAGCAATGTAATTTCTTTGGATGGGAAGTCCTCCCATCAAAAGGGAATCCGAAGAGTTGATTGAATGATAGAAGAAACACAAGCTGTCAAGATAAGAAACTTATCAATAAACAGCAGGAATACATTTGATTATAATAATACCCGGCACTGGGCATAGCCTAGAGTGTCTGTCTGCTCACCGTAGGTTCTGAATGATTTTTTCCAGTTTGGTGTTGTAGCCTTTCATGTACTTTTATATCTCTTAGTCTATAACCTTCCCATTTATTTTCCTGAGTACACTTACTAAACCCTGTGGCTGTCAGCCCCTCAGGGCACATTACAAACCCTACTGCTGAGTGACACATGCACAGATGAAATTAATGTACAAATCAGACGGGTGGGAAAGGGATGTTCAGAGGAGTGGTAAGAATATGAGGCCTGGAATGGACGATATTTAAACTGAAGCTTAGAGTAACAGAGCAAGTATCACACCATAAAAATTTAATCTATAACTAATTTTCTTTCTTTCTTTTTTATTTTTATTTTTGTCTCACTCTGTGACCCTGGGTAGAGTGCCCCACCATCACAGCTCACAGTAACCTCAGTCTCTTGGGCTGAAACAGTCGTCCTGTCTCAGACTCCTGAGTAGCTGGGACTACTGGCACCCACCACAATGCCTGGCTACTTTTTCCATGTTTAGTAGACACAGGGTCTCGCGCTTGCTGAAGCTGGTCTCTAACTCCTGCCTTGGCCTGCCAGAGTGCTAGGATTACAGCTATGAGGCCTACTAGTAATTATTTCTTAAACAGTAGCCAGGAGGTATCCTGAACTAGTCACTGAGGCTCAAGCCATTCACACAGCAATTTATGATTGTACAATTTTCTTATCATTTGGCGGAGTAACTTCATCAATATTCTGAATGGTCTATTTTAGAATTTGAGATCAGGATGGCTACTTAAGTTTTAATTTGTTTACAACAAAAAGTCCCATTTAACCAACTAAAGTAATTCTGATTAGTGACTAAACCGCCCTTGTACAAATGGGCTTCTAGCACCCTGAAGCTCAAATGCTTACACAATATACAATGTTACCCTCCAAACCGTTTGTTCTGCACTTCAGAATTTAAAGTGACAATTACAGCACTTCCGCTCTCCTGCTTTACGATTTATCTGGATTACTACAGCCAAGCACAGGTCCGAACACAACCAGTCTCCCAAAAGGGGGGGAAAAAAAAAAGATTCCATTTAAGTTCACTGCCACAGGCTGTATGCAGTGGCTCAAACCTATAATCCTGGCACTTTGGGAGGCCAAGATGGGGAGGATCCCTTGCGCTCAGAGCAAGAGTGAGACCCCATCTCTAGTAAAAGTAGAAAAATTAGCTGGGCATTACAGCAGGCACCTGTAGTCCCAGCTACTTGAGAGGCTGAGGCAGGAGGACTGCCTGAACCCAGGAGTTTGAGGTTGCTATGAGCCAGACTGCCACCATGGCACTCTAGACTGGGCAACAGAGTGAACTCTGTCTCAAAAATAAACAAATAAATGAAATAAAGTATAAATTCATGACCACGAACTTGTCAAGGGTTGAAAAGTAAGATTTTACCAGTCATTATTCCTCTTTCTTTACCAACTAATGCCTAACCTAAATTAGACAAACATGGAAGGGAGGAGATCAAATATGTATCTAGCCTCTGCTCTGGTGAGAACCGCAGTCTGCCTGGCTCAGTCCCCAGGCCTCCTGGAGCTGCCTTCCGGAGAAGGCACCTTCCCTGAACACTAGTGTTTACTGAGCACATATTTTCACGGAGCCAGAGTGTTGGTGTTCAACAGAAATCATTTTCACATAAGAAAGCTAACCACTCAATATCAAGGTCAATTTATCTCAGCCTTGATAAACCTACAGAAGGGCTAACTTATAACATAGAAGGCACATCAGAATATGCACCACCCTCCTTTGTATCCTGTAAATTATTCCTTAAACAAAGTTGGTGTTAAAAGACTAAGTGTATGGGCGGTGCCTGTGGCTCAAGGAGTAGGGCGCCGGTCCCATATGCCGCAGGTGGTGGGTTCAAACCCAGCCCCAGCCAAAAAAAAAAAGACTAAGTGTATTTATCAAAGGAGCTAAATCCATACATTTTGGACTTAATCACACCCTCCCTGGTCATTTTCTCCCCTCCTTCCTAACACCAAAGTAACAATGAAGCAAGATATATGTAAATCGATTCAGGTTAATAGCTTCATAGTTTAAATTTTCTGACCTAGAAATTGACTTCTGTGCAGAACTTCCTACTCAGCGTTCCAGACATTTCATTAACGAAAACACCCTGTATATTTTAAAATTCTATGGAATGCCAAAGAGTCAAGGGCAGTTGAGTATAATATTTAGCCTTTTCCAGAATAATGGCTTACCAAAAGTCCACCAGAGAGTGGCAGCAGTGGGGAACAAATCAGGCTGAGAATTAGGAAAAAAGTGTCCTTTAAAACTTTATCTTCATAAAAAGAGAACTGATGTTCAGAAACCTCAAACAAAACAAAAAAGGAATTTGACTCTATACAAAGAAGTTAATACCAACTAGTGTAAAGAATGGCCATATGGATACTTTTTCTTGCATCATGGTTTAAAATAACCCAATAGTTGGTAATCCAGGGTAATTTTGCAGGACAGTGAAATCTACAGGTGTCTATTTAAATTATAAGACCTTTCCTTACTCGTTTTTTCATAGTGTTCCATGAAACATCAATGTTTCTAATAGATTAAAAACATTATTCTATTATACTTAAAAAATTGATTATAAACATGCTGTTATGGGGCAGCGACTATGGCTCAAAGGAATAAGGCACGGGCCCCAAATACCGGAGGTGGTGGGTTCAAAACTGGCCCCAGCCAAAAACTGCAAAAAAAAAAAAGAGAGGAACAAGGATGCTTTTAATGAAAAAAAAAAAAAAAAAATGAAAGCAGCCCTTGCATTTCTAAAGTTTCTTGTCTGTTTCTAGGTTCCTAATCAGAATCCCCTACAAAGCTTTAAAACATACAACCCCCGTGGGTGGCGCCTGTGGCTAAAAGAAGTAGGGCCCTAGCCCCATATGCCAGAGGTGGCGGGTTCAAACCCAGCCCCGGCCAAAAACTGGAAAAAAAAAAATAGCATACAAACCTCCTAGGATTCTGAAGGGTAGTTACTTGCATTTTAAACTGCTCGGTGGATAATTCTGAGGCACATTTTTGGTAGAATTTACTGTAAACTTAAAGAGAATGCATGCTCCAAAAAGGCAGGGATTTTGGACCCCAAACTCGTTCCCAGAACAATGTCTGGCAGAAGAAGGTGCTCAAAAAATATTTGTGATATAGAGGACATTTACTGAGTCCCTTGATCGATAAGAAAATAATACTGATAAGAAATCAATCCACGTAAGTGTGGGGAAAAAAAGGTAATTCCTATGTTTACAGGATACTAGAGCCAACATTGATTTTCCATTTAATGTCTGCAATTATTCACTAAACTTAGCCACATATCATGTTATGGAATTGAAATATTTAGTGTTATAAAGGCAAATATCTAGTAAGGCTTTTAAGTCTGGGATGGCAAACAGACAAAAGAAGCTTCCATATTTAAATATATTTTTTAGACTCCTCAGACTGAAACCTGCATCCTGACAGGGATGAATCATTTAGAAAGAAAGTTGATATTTGTTAATAAGATAGATAAATCATCAATAGTATTTCCTTCCTTCCTTTCTCCCTCCTTCCTTCCCCTTCTCTCCTCTCCCTCCCTCCTTTCCTTCCTTCCTTTCTTTTTTTTTTTTTTTGGCCGGGGCTGGGTTTGAACCCACCACCTCCGGCATATGGGACCGGCGCCCTACTCCTTGAGCCACAGGCGCCGCCCTCCTTCCTTCCTTTCTTCCCCCCCACCCTGCCCCCCGGCAAAGTATCACTCTATTGCCCTGGGTAGAGTGCCATGATGTCAGCCTACCTCACAGCACCCTCAAACTCCTGGGCTCAAGTGATCCTCCTGCCTCAGCCTCATGAGTAGCTGGAACTATAGATGTGCTTGGTTATGCCTGGCTATTTTTTCTGTTTTTGACTGAGATGGGGTCTCCCTCTTGTTCAGACTGGTCTCAAACTCCTGAGCTCAAGCAATCCAAATAGCTCAGCCTCCCAGAGGCCAGGATTACAGACGTGAGCTACTGTGCCTGGCCTGTATTTTAATCTTTCTATGAAACACAGTATTTATGGAATCCTTCCACCTGTGTGTACTCTGCTCTACACACACATCAAGTATGTTTTCTCATAACAAGTTAAGCAGAGGTAAAATGGAAGTATAAGACACATTCAGATAAGACACCTTTGTCCTTAGCCAAGCTTTTTGCTCTCTGAGCCTCAATTTTGTCACTTGTAAAATTACACCTGTATTGGAGTTTTGAAAATGAATTAAAATGTCATGTGAAAGTGCTTAGAACAGAAAAGATGTGCAAGAATATGGGTTTTCACTCAGTCTCTATCGAGGCCAGAATAAACTTGTATTTTAATTATAAACAGATACCTTAATCTCTAATATTCAGCTACACCAATGACTGGCTCCTACAGCTTGGATTTGGGCAGAATGCCATTATTTTTCCACAACAAAGTGCTAAACTCTGATCAGCATTATATGGGTAAAGTTATTCTGGGGTAGGAAACGTGACAGCATTTCTGATTTGACACCATCTCCTTTAGAAATTAAGTGAAATGATTAGTTACAGTGACACCTCAGGGTCCATTCAGCCTTGTGGACAGAAGATGTGGGTATTTTTCATGCACTCACGTTTCGAAGTACATCATAACTTTAGAAGGAAAGTTGTCAAGATGAGAAGGGCCTTCAAGATGAAGAGTCAGCCATACTGCAAATCATATATACTCTAATAAAAATGGAAATTGACCACAACACTAAACACAAACTGTTATTGTTTTTCTTAGGTCCTTCCTTCCTTCCCTCCTTCCCTCCCTTCCTCCCTCCTTCCCTCCCTTTCTCTTTCCTTTTTGGAAACTGGGTGTTACTCTGTTGCCTAGATTAGAATGCAATGTCATTATCACAGCTCACAGCAACCTGAACGTCCTGAGCTCAAGAGATCCTCCTGCCTCAGCCCCTGAATAGCTGGAACTGCGATCAGACACCACAACACCTGTCTAATTTTTAAAATAAGTTTGTATTTTTTCTTTATTTTTGGGTTTTTGGTAGAGACAGGGTCTTGCTGTGTTGTTCAGATGGTCTCAGAGCCCTGGCCTCAAGCCATCCTCCTACCTCCCAAAGAGCTGGGCCAGAATTATTTTTCTCAATATGAAGAGGAGGTTATAACCTTTCCCCAGCACTTAATCTGCCTACCTTCACTTTCAACTCTCCCAATGTTATCTCATGCAGGACTGAAGTCATTTTCTTCTCCATCTAGCCTTCACCATACTGTGAGTGATGCTTTTACATGATGCATCTGATCACATCACTTTCCTGCTTAAAAACCGTCAGTGGCTCCCATGTGGTTGCAGATCAGACACTAAATCCTTAGCCTGTCATGTAAAGACGTCGGCAGGCTGGCTCTCAGTCTGCTGCTCTACCCCCATCGCATCTCCTCCCACGCCTGTTCAGCCCCTGTGTCGCGTCCTACAACACAACCACACCTGACTCTCCCCTGCTCCTGCAACGCTCCAAACCACCCCTCGCTCCATGTCTTTGCACAAAGCAAGTCCCTTCGCCTGCAAGATCCTCTTCCTCAAATTCTGCTCCCTGAACTCATGCCATCCTCAGGATCCAACTCAAGTGGATCATTGCTTCAGGGACAACTCCCCAAACGTTTGCTGTTCTCTTTTCTTTCTGAGTTAGACAGTCTCTCTGAACTGATGTGTTCCATGGGCATTTACCCACCCAGATGTTTCCCAGCACTCCTGACCCTTACAGCTATCTTTGTCCATTCTCAATGTCCCCCCATGAATTCTTAAAAATCTGCTTATTTTAACATCATTTGGTTAAAAAAAAAAAGAAGTGAGGTTCTAATCACCTACTCTTTTTCTCCTGAAATTTCAAGATAATGCTGTGTGTTCACTTTTATAGCTCTAGCTTGGGCTTATCATTTCCTACTGCAAAATTATTTGAATTTACTGGGAAAATAGTCATATCATTAATAAAAATTGTTGTAATAAAAAAAAAATCTCTAACACAAACCTTCTCCTTCCAACCTGTCCTCTGATCTCTGTTAAGACTCCCATTACTGGTGCCCTGTAACAGGGATGGCTTCCCTTCTCTTCACTGAGCAAGCAGTTCATGCTTCTGCCTTATGGATTTGCCCCGTCATTCCATCTGCCTGAAACACCCTTTCTCCATCGCCACTGGCCCTCCCTCAGCTCCGCCAGGGCGCCCAGCTGCCACCTCTCCACAAGGCGTTCTCTGACCTTCGGACTTCAAATTGCAATCTCCTGGCACCTCACCCCTCTTCCCTTTTCAGTACATTTTTCCCTACAATACCAGTACTTATCATCTACTGATTTACCCTTTAAGTATTCTACTTCCTTTTTTTTTCCTGTCTCCCTGACTGAAGCCAGCGCTGAACAATGGCAGCTCACATCTGCTCACCCCTGAAGTCCCAGGGCCTCAGGA
Source organism: Nycticebus coucang (assembly GCF_027406575.1). Lineage (NCBI taxonomy): Eukaryota > Metazoa > Chordata > Mammalia > Primates > Lorisidae > Nycticebus > Nycticebus coucang. The sequence goes on along the minus strand of NC_069789.1, from coordinate 25,589,082 downwards.
CATACAGTGGCACCATGAACGTGTGGGAGGGAAGCAGCTATTGGTTTTCCCATTCACATGGAAGTCACTGAGGCAGGAAAAACTGAATGATCCACTCTGACCAGCCCCCTAGGGAGTAAACCCGGGGGTGAAAGGCTTTGGTTTGGATGTGGATTCTAGTTCACACATACAGGATCTGTGAGCCGTGCACTGCCGATGAGCTCCGATGCCTGGTTTGTTAGTACATGAGATGGAAGGACTCAGACAGCTCGGGTGAAAGGTTGTGAGGGATCCACGTATGCACTGTATGAGTTCACAACAGGTGCATGACTCATCCTAGAGTAAGTGACGCGGACCTCGTTGCTGAATATCACCACGGTCACCTTCCAAGTAATCCCCCTGGAAAGACATGCCATGATGCCCATTCCACCCTTCAGGGCAATTTTGGAACTCTTTCTGGAATGATCAGAGGAAAATGACAGCTGGGATAGACTAGACAGTGTCACACCTTGTTTCCCAACTTCCCATCAAGGGAGTCTATTTCCTCACCCCTCAGATGGGAATGGCTTTGTGATGTGCCTGGACACAGGTTGCCTGTGACCTTGAGGCCTGCTGCCTCCTGCTCCCCCATCTGGGACTGCCAAGGCTGTCATAGGAACCTCACTGACCCTAGACAAGGTGATCAGCAGAAGACCTGACTGGCTGAGATGGGCCACACTGGCAAAGTGTGAACAAATGGAAGGGGGTTGCCTTAGCACAGTTTGTTACATAAAAATAGATAAATGAGACAACCGTTCTTCAATGACAAAAATACTGTCTAACATAAAAATATCCTTTTCATGTAGAACCTCCCTGGTATCCACTTCATCCAAAGCTATGTGAACGGAGAAGGAACAAAAAAATGCGTGCATGCTGTAATGACAAGGCCAGACTCGTAACACTGCGTGTGGGGAAGTGAGATAAAGCTTTGGGCCCTGCAAAAGCGGCTGGAGAGGATGGTAAACGAAGGAAGAGAAAGGAAGTGGAGGCGCACGGACGCCAGAACCACCGCGGCGTGTGGGTCCGACTTTGTGCAGAGGGTTCGAAGGTTCGGCGGGGATGGGACAGATAAAATCAGATTCATTTTCTAAAAGAAACTGCTCTTTTTCTGGTTTCCTACAACTCTCATAAACTTTGCCCTGGTGAAGCTAAATACAGCGTCTGACTATGTTTACATATAAAGATGGGTGCGTGTGAGGGGATGGTGCATACGTGTGCAAGGTAGATGCTTGTTACAAAAAAAGAAAATTTAAAAGCCTCTAACTGATTGAATTCAAGCAATTTCTGAACGGCTTCAGGGGAAGAATTCCTTTCATTTATTTGTTCAAAGTCAGCTGCCTTCCCAAAAGTATGTAAGGCAGCCAATGGGCTCAGTACCTGCTACCCCAAAATATGGTACCTTGGCAGTTGAGAAGAGTAGGAGCAGGAAGGTCACTCTCTGTCCTTCTCCCCTGAAGCAGCCCGTAAAATCCAGAAAAAAATTCCAACCTTCTGCTGAAGTTGTCATGAGACCCTCATGTGAGAGGTGCCCACACCAGACCTGGCAGAAAGGAATATCTTATCTCGGAAGATAGGGAGAGAGAAGAGTTTGCACAAACAGGCCTTCCTAAGTCCCCGGTTAGCACCCTCTGTCCTCCAATCACATCTGTCCACGACGGTCTTTATCAAACCTAAGCACAAAAATCACAAATGTGTTTATTTATTTATTTTATTATTATTTTTTTTTGGATCTTCATTTCTAAATGTTCCTCTGTCACATAAAACTTACACTAAATAAACCTGCATGCTTTTCTCCTGTTAATCTGTCTGTTGTTATGAGCACCTCAGCCCCTCACCTAGCAACGGGGAAGGATAACACTTTGGGCTTCCAGAAAGAGCAACTTCAGTATGAACATGGCAGGAAAAAAGAAAATCAGGAAGGTAAGACGGAGCGGGAGGGTATCATTTTTAGAAATAACAATGATTTCTTTAACAACATTGAACCTTCACCCTCACCTCAGTGCATGTTTATAACAACATCCTCAATGTCGACTTCTTTGGTGGTCAGTGGTACCCCAGGGCAAACTAGAGGATCTTGCCAACATTCCAAACTTTGAGCTTTGAAACTTATAAACAACAATAGTAAGGGCACAAAAAAAAAAAAAAAGGAAAAGAAGGATTTTTTCTCATATTTTAAGTAAAAAAAAAAAAAAAAACTTTGCATACTATTTTAAAGCTATTTCCAGTTGTTGTGCTAAAAGAGAATAGATTCCTTAACTTGGGTTTTAACCTCTAAAATTCTTGGACTAGAAAACATCCTACCCTTTTGTGTTATTTCTGCCCCAACAGGAAGTAGAAGATGGTTTGACAGAAAGTGACTTTGAAAGAGACGCGTAAATATTTCGCAGCAGAGAAAACTCTTCTCTTCTACAACTAACCCACTGTGCTCTGCCTCTTGGGGAATACACCCCCATCACCCTTCTGACTCCAAAGCCAGCACTCTATTCCACTATCACCCAGACAGGGCTGATGCCCCCCCCACCAACCACACACACTCACCCATCTCCCTGGGCCAGTCTTCCAGGCAGAGCATCTCACTGAGTTCCATAAGCAACAGTACAAAAAGCAACTGAGCAGGCAGCCACTAGCCAGCATGGAGGAGGAACCATCTGAACATACCAGAATCTTTAGGAAACACTGATTGCTAAAGGAAATAGACACTCAGCCCTTTGATATCACTTTTTGTCTTTTCCCTGAGATGACTGGAACGTGCAGTCTTTAAAACCCTCCAGCACATGACTGAGGCTCTCTGGGTGTATAATCTGATGCTGAGCTCTTCAGAATAATGCCCAGCCCAGCATGATAGTGTGAGAGCTGAACTGGCTGTTTGGCAGATGTGTGGGAACCTTAGCATCCACCGTCTTCATTCAGTATGAATCCTGGAATATCTTGTGCACAAAGGGAGTATCTGGACTAAAAGTGGTTGTGACTTAGCTCACCTGACCAAAGTTTAAACAGTTATGTGATGTTTCCTGTGAAAGATCGTCACAGCTGGCTTTGATAGGTGGGGTTCTGAAAGTGAAAAGCGTTCGGATTTCTTTTTCTTAGATAAAAAGAGCAATTCAAGTACAAGTCTTGGACTCCTATTAATAGTCCCTGCAAACCTAGTGGTAAAGCCCAGTGCACACTTGTTTCCAAGTGCTTCTGAAATGACAGGGAGCTTTCAAACAGAACCGGGCATGCATTTTTCCAATGCCAACGCATGCTGGTGCTGGGTGCCCTGTCAGATGCGTAATATTGAAAAGCCCAACTGGGCACCTCTTTGCTGCAATGTTCTTGGCCGTTCTACACCCATCCTGTCCCAAGATAGAATCTGCTCAGAACAGCAAGTCCAATTTTAGGTGCTTCCTATAGTGAATATTAACAAAACTATAGAAATCTCTGGAAACAGGTAGGGACGATGTAAGGGAAGCGTGGTATAAACGTCTTCCAGGGGCAGCCTTAAAAAGGGCATGATGTGTGCTGTGCTTTAGCAGCCACTGAAGTTTCTAGCTCACCAAAAAGCCTTGAATGACACTAGTTGTATGTGGACAAAAATTTTGCAACCCTGTTCAGACAGATACATGACTCTTAGAGTAACATCTGGCATTTATTTACACAGCGTTTTTCTAAGTGCACAAAATATGCTCTACAACCTCTCTGAGACAGCAGGAAAAAAGTGCCCAAATGGTTAATATTTACATTTCCATTCTTGGTGCACAAGAACTAGGAAAAGAAGGAAAGTAATGGATATGCCCTGACTGGGCTTTTGTCCATCTGTCATTTCGTTCTTGTAGCTAACCATCTGTTTGACAGGTTTCTATACCAAACTACCTAAATCCATCTACCCAGGATGAGAGTCACGCATTCCCAGGAAGGGCCAGTTTTGGACATTCCTGAGATGAGTGAATCCCATTCTCCCATTGAAACACGATCCCTGGACTTCCACACCCTCTCTGAGCCTGACCTTGGGATGATGATCCCCCTTTGGGTGCCTGGGGCCACCTGCTGACCCCCCTCATTAAACTGCAGCGCTGACTACAAGTCAGGGCCCTCCCTATGGAGCAACATGGCTTCTCCCAAATTCTGTACAAAAGGAGGTGTGTCCCACAACTATAGGGGACTCCAGAGCATACAATGAAAGTGCAGGGTTATCAGGGATGGGGACAGGAGTGTGAGCAGAGACCAAAAGCACCCAGAAGGAACTGTTAAGGAAAGTTCAGTCACATTCATGTTCAAACTTCCAGGAGCCAAAACGTGTGACCTCAAACCCCATATTAGTTTTCAGCAGTTCTCTGAATTCTTGTTGCAAGCTCCGTCCGTAAGTAGTTACTTCTGTTTGCCACCACTGCTGTCGTCGTAGTTTCTGGGTTGGTGTTACAAGGAAGAGAAGTAACTAGTCAACTTTCTTGTTCTTGGTTTGTTTCTGAATTGCCCACTTGTGTTCTGAAAGATCAGTTTACTTCCTTTGTTGAGTGTGAGGTGTAATGTTTTAAAAAATAATTTTAAGATTTTTACTTATTATGGGTGCAGAACCATTGTGTATCTTTACAGGGTATGTATGATGTTTTGATACTGGCATGCAAGGCCAAATAATGGAGGTGTGACCCACTGGGATTTTCTCCTGGTCAGGATGTTTTGGGAAGAGTTTTTTGAATATTATTTCACATCAATCAAAGCAAGGAGGGGAAGAGCCGTACTGCAGACAGTGCCGGTTCTACTCTGGAACTTATTGCTCTGTGCTAGGGCAGCTCACAGTGCCCTCTCAGCAGCAAAGAACCAGTGATATAAATGTGGGGGAAAAAAAGGAAAGTGGATATAAGGGTGAGGAACAGAAGATATCCCAAAAAAGAAAGCAAGGTTTTAATTTTAAACTATGTCCTTGGAACTTTGGAGAATGGCATTTGGCATTTGAAACATTCAAACACCTTTAAATATGGTGTTTTTTATTTTCTTTACAAAGTTTTGTAGCCATCATCGTGACAGTAACATTAGCATAATTTCCATGACTGACTTGGGAGTTAGTGATTAGATCTAAACTCTTATTCTCTGTGGAAAATTACATTTGTGAAAACAGATTATCGCAAAATGGCTTTACTTACTAGTTGTGGTGACAAAGGGCAATAATTAAATTATAAGATTTCTTTTGCCATTTTATTAAAATGTGAGCTGAAAATTCTTGTACTAACTATGCCCTAGACAGTAATGATTTTAAGCGGATGCAAGCATATTATTCTAATGATGTACACTTCAGTGTAATATATTTGAGAAATAATTTGAGGAAAATATAGAGATTACGTCAACACAAGCATATACTTATTTGGACAGGAGTTAGGTGTGGGGGAAACATCCATGAAATGAACCTGTAACAATGAACTATTTAAAAACACTTCTGCAGTAGCAGTAATTCCATACAAATATAAATGTGTTATATAAGTGTATTCACACACTTTCAGCAAGACAGAACTTTCATGCATAACTAAATTGGGAGCAAAGAATCGATTTTTATGATTACCCCATGGAATATTTTAAGTGGATTCCAAGTTGCAGCCATTTCTCTAGGCAACTTCTTTGCAAGTTACTTTATTACATCTTATTCTATTTGAGAAAATAAAACATTAAAAACACAGGGCCGCCAAGGCCGTCCAATTTTATTGGCATCATCTATCAGGGAACTAACATCAGAAAGATCAGCAATCCATCTTGGAAAAATTTCAAAACCAAAAACTTTTAGATGGAGTTTCAAAACTCGGATATAAAGTGCAATCTATAGCATTCTGTATTAATATGGCTGACTTGTTCCACATCTTACCATATATCCTAAAGTAAATCCTTTATTCCCATGGCAAAAGCTACCAATGTGCCAATGTCATCCCATGATAATGGTTGTGAAGCTGCTGTCCTTTATTTTGAGAAAGTATTACCATGGAGATGGAGTTAAAATATTGTTATTATTGTTCACGTAATTATTTTAACCTTATTCTTCAGCTAATAGTAATAAGAAAGGTTGTATCTGAAGGGATGGGAAGGTTCAAATTCTTGGTCTATAAGTCTAGCTTGAGGCCTTTGGGGCAGTTTATATTCTTTTCTATACCACCCGTTCCTTCTAGGACACATCTGCCTGCAGTAATGAACAACGCCCTCCCCTCTCCCCATGGGACTTTTGTGATGATTACGGATGTTAATATTTATATGGCACTTAAGAAATGTACGGTCTCTACCAGAGAGCATTTTATTGAGTTGAGAGCATAACAACATTAGGTTTGGGTTAAGCCTTGTTGCTCTCCAGGCTTTGATCTCACCTGGGGTTGGGGAGAGGCGCTACAGTTGGGGATCCAGCTGTCATTAATTTATTTTTCCGTAATAAATTAACATATCTGCAGAAGGGTTCCTTACTGGTGAAGAGTGTGAGTGGCAGGCATCATGGCGCACACGTGTATGCCCAAGCAAGCCCTCCTGTGTGGTCTCAGTTGCTAAATTATTTCAGCATAGCTGCTTCTGATGCTCTTGCGTTAGTGCAAATTGTACAGTGATGTTAATTTGTCCGCATTTTTCTCTAGGTGCCACATTGTCAAGGACAAAGGAAGGAAAACTAACTGAACCCAAATCAGTCCTCAAGAGCGAATGATCAAATAACATCCCGCAGATGGTCAGAGAAAGAAATACGACAGCGACATGTCCCTGCAACCGAAAGACTGCTTCATTTATCATTTTGGGAGGTTCCATTCATTTCACTTTGATTCAAAAGAAAAGAATCCAGAAGTTGGGAAACAAAAGTTTGACAGGGACCTAACATTCAAAACTCTTCCATGATTTTAAATTTGTCTTATTATTTTTAAAAGAATAATAATCAATGCAGGAAGAAAAAATTGTCTCCGGTTTAAGTGTTGTCATCTACGTGAAACACAGGCGGTGTCAGCCAAGACACAGCACCAGAGGCGAGTGCTGAGCATGATTATTTGACAGCGGAGGAAGTGGACACGGGCAAGTTTGCTCCAAATACCCTGTTTATGCATCAGGAAAATGAGCATCACCTATAACGTGGTAAAAGAAACTTTTGCTTTTGCTTTTTTCACTTTTGCTTTTGAGAGAAGACCAGGCAGAGTTAAGTGCAGTTATATTTCAGTCACACTGATGTCACCAGGTGGCACTAGAGATGATACACTAATGTTGCATCGACTTTATGATAAAATTTCAGTTTCTGTCTCTGAGCACATGTATTCACTGTATTTTCTCCCCCACACAAATAGGCAAATCAAAAGTATGATAGTTCTTTTCCTGTTCTAACACAAGTACTCTTTGAAACAAATTCAAATGCCCTATATTTCAAATGATTCACCCCATGGAATAGGAGATCTTTTTTTTCTTCAGTTTTAAACAATGGAAAATTTGCAACATACACAAATAGAGAGAGATATATTGTAACGAATTCCGCCACCCAGTTTCGATACTTGTCAACATATGGCAATCTCGTTTCATTTAAGTTCCCGCCTACTTCTCTCTATGTTGGGTTGTTTTGAAGCAGAGCCCAGTTAGCTCATCATTTGGTCTGTACACTCACCAGCGAATGTCCCTAAACGATACTTTAAAAATGGACAGCCACTATACCAACATCACAGCTTTAAAGATAACAAAAGTGCTCACGAACACTAATAAAATTTCTCTATATCAAAAATGTTATTTTATGATTGTCTTCTTCAAATCAGGGATCACAATAGGATCCACGCATTGTATTTATTTTGTCTTTGGTTTCTTTATATGTAAACCCCCCCTTTTTCACTTTGCCGAAAACCCTGGTTTGTTTGTCATGTGTAAGTTTCTCATCAGCTTTTACGCTAACAGTTTTTGCAGTGAGGGATGATAACTAACCAAATTAACTATTTCATTTAAGGGTTTAAGTGTATACATTCTTCAAAACCCCAGCAAGATATCACCTGGCTGTTATCAAAAAAAACCCCAAACAACAAGTGCTGGCATGGATATAGAGAGAAAAGGAATGCTTACACACTGCAAACTAGCACCACCTCTATGGAAAGCAGTATCAGATACCTCAGGGGACTAAAAGCAGACCTACCATTCAGTACAGCAACTCCACTTCAAGGCCTTCACCCAGAGGAAAAAAAAGAACATTCTATCATAAACATTTGCACGCAAATATTTATAGCAGCACAATTCACAACTGCAAGGATGTAGAAGCAACCCAAATGCCCATCGACGCAAGAGTAGTTAATAAAATGTGGTATATGTACATCATGGAGTACGCAGCCATAAAACACATGGTGATCTCATAGCTTTTGTAACAACGTGGATGGAACTGGAGAACATTCTTGTTGGCGAAGTACAGCAAGAACAGAGAAACAAACACCACACGTACTCAGTGCTAAATCGGAACTAGTGGATTAACACTTAAGCGTACATACGGAAGTAAAACTCAGGTGGGGGGGATTGGATCAATTCACACCTAACGGGTACAATGTACACACTGACCCACATTCTGGGTGAAGGGCCCACTGAAAACTGTCACCTAAAATGTACAAAACAAACTAGGTAAGCGAAATACTTATACACCTGTGATATTCTGAAAATAAATAAATGTATTACGAAGTAAATTCATTTTTAAAAAGTGTGGATTCTTTATCAGTTACTAACTGGAAGTCTTCTAAAAAGTTAACATTTTCCTCATCAATTCTTCGCTGGAGCCTGAGTTACAGTTTTCAAAGGAAAGGCAGGGAAAAAGCCTGATTCTTTCCTTTCATTTGCCAGTTTTCAGAATGTTGAGTTGTGTCACACCCCTAGCATCCTCCAAACATTAGCAATTTTCTTGTATTATTATTATTTTATTTTAATTTTTTTGTATTATTATTTTACATCTAAGGCAGTGGTTCTCAACCTTCCTAATGCGGTGGCCCTTTAATTGTAGTTCCTGTGGGTTGTGACCCACGGGTTGAGAACCGCTGATCTAAGGAATTGTAACATATTGTGTTTTAATTAATTGTGATTTTTTTTTTTTTTTTTCAAATTCTGCCATTGGTCACTATTGAAAGCTCATTCAGGTAGGCTCTGAGTCATTTTAACATGACTCCTCCAGTCTCTGGCTTCTTAGTCCTCTGATGCAAAAAGATAGTCCACATGTATCCCACTTTTCCTTTCTCAGCCCTCGAATCTATCATTTCTCCAAGAAGACCTCTTTCTTCTGAACAGTAAGTGAGCGCTAAAGGCAGCAATTTGAATGGCTGAAGTGCTCATCGTATTAGGCCATTTCCCTTTCAGAACAAAAGGTTTGCTTTATGTAGCTAGAGAGGGAGGAAGTAGCCATGTCCTGTATGAAAATAACTGACAATTAACTAGCACCTTCTACACTGTGTAAAAGTATGGAGAGACTTCAAGGCACTGCCATTGCTATCACTCGAAAAAAGTGAAAACAAAATTCAGATTAACGGCATTTAAAATCAAGTTTAATATGCGAAGGGGCATAAAAGAGGACATAGTTCATATTACATTGACTTAAATGAAATAAGCTATGTGAAAGGCAGTGACCGACCTCTTATAGACGTTTAATATGTGTTTATTTCCTTTCCCTTCCTTTCTCTTTTCTCTACATAAGGGCGATGTAGTAAAGTCTACCAATACTGCAGTTCAATTCAACAATAGTGGAATTCAATTAAATTCATTTTCCTATTTAATCTTCATCCTTCCATTTTTTTTTCTCTAAAATAAATACAAATATGCTCTGGGATAAAGCAGCAACACCTTTATAGGCATCTATAGAGAGGCTGGTAGCAAAATTAGCACTTATTAATAGTCTCTAACTTTGACGGCCTACCTTGAAAATGACTCAATAATTGTCTAATGAAGTATTTCTCAGCAGCTCGCTATATGCCAGGTATATTCCTACAAGTAGCCAGTTGCTCACTCTTAACAGAACTTCTTGGCTGTAATTCTCTCCTTTGGTTCTTCAGTCTTTGAGACAGATGTGGGGAAAGCTCAGGAGTCTCCATTCTGGACTTTCTCTCAAATCTTTCCTGCCCTGGGAGCCTCCTCTTACTGTGCATACTTCACGGAGCTGTCCAGATGCTGGCAGTGCACCGTCTCCTTTGGCTCAAGGCTGGTGAACATAGTTGCTCATAAGGTTTGGAATTAGAGGACTCAGAGAGAGGTTTGTAATTCAAACAGGTCGGGGTGCAAAAGCATTTGGTCAACCTCACGAAATGACCCAGAAACAGAAGATAAAATAATAAGCGATTTTTATTCCCTTTTATTCAATAAGATAAATTTTATTCAACTTACCTTATTGAATAAAATGGCATTTAGGCGATGGAGACTAAAGGAAAATACCATCGCTTTTAAGAATCTAAGAAATGTTAAAATGACTGTTGATTTTTCTTTGGGGATAAAGTTAGTCCAATGAAACAAGTAAAATGAGATATTCAGTATGAGCATCTAAGTGTCACATGTTTTAAAGACTTGCCGTGAATCCCTGAACTTCATCAGAACATGGGTGCAAATGTCCAGCAAGCTGTGTCCCAGAGCTGTGTCTCCAAGGACTTTCTAGACTCAGAGGTGCTTTCTGAATTAGAACTAAAAACTAAGAATTGCTAAATAACTGGGTTTGGACCTAGTTATTCACATTTACTCTTTGTCATTTAGAGACAATCCTCGTAAAGTAGTTTAATGTATATTTGAAAACGTAAAACACAAGCACATACGGCTCACTTCTTGTTAAATTTTCAGCTTGGGACTATTATTTCTGTGCCAAACCATCAAGGCCAGACGTAAAGATCTGTTAAGTGCTTTTGAGGAAACCATCTTAATGGCCATATATAGAGTAGAAATCACTGGCAACAGATGGATCTAGTTTGAACCAAAATTAAAATGTTTTAAGTTATCTAACTGGTGCCAGATAATTAAAAGGAGAAGATTTGCACAAGAAAATGTTCGCGGTTTCTATAGACATTTGCACTCACTCCACCTGTCCTCCCCACCTCCTCTCCCATCCTTCTCATCCCCTCGCTTGTTCTGGCTCACAGCAAACAGCCATACAGATCATCACTTTACTAACGGCACACACAAATTGTGACAGAATCAGTCACTGAATTATTCGGTTATAAACAGATCAACCGGAATCTTCCTTAATCTCAATTTTAAATAAGACGTATGTATTACAGTAGCCAATCCTCCTTTGCACAGTGATCCTCTTCCCCTGTTCGGCCTTGCTGTGGTCTCATCCTGTCCCCACTGTCTGGGTGCTCTCGCCCAGACACACGGATTCAGCTGACATCTAAATACTGGTGACTCCGGAATCTCTATTTTTAGCCTCTGCATTTTTCTTACCTAGCAGATGTGCTCATTCAATTGTTCACTGGCTCTCTGCCTTTGATGGTCCACAGTGCATAAAGCTCAAATGTGAAATTAAATTTATCGGCACCCTCCTTCCCCAATTCCCTCTCTTCTCCTCTCCTTTTCTTTTTTCTTTTCTTTTCTTTCTTTCCTTTTTTTTTTTGCATGTGAAGTATGGCATCACTCTTTTCCAACCACTTAAGTTTTTTTCTCATTCCTCCTCCTCTGCATTCAGTTGGCTCCCGAGTCCTGTAATTTCTGCTGGTTAGCATTGCCAGCACCACCCCCTCACCCTCCTCTCTGAGGCTGACCACCTTAGCCCAGGCTTATCAGCCTCTCTCAGACCACTGCAATGAGTCCGAAGTTACTTCCCTTCCTGCCAGTCTTCCCCAACACCCACACGAGCCTCTATGCTGCTGCTAGAGCTGTATTTATAAAATAGAAATCTTTCAATTGTGCCCGCCCCCATCACCCCTGTCAAAACCATGTGCAAACCTTGCTGCTCTCAATCTCCCTGGATTCACTGGACCTAAGCGTGCAGTTCCCAGAACATGGCACGTTCTCTTATAATCAGTTTCACTGAACAGACTGTTCTCTCTATGGGAATGCCTACTCTCTCTTTATCAGCCTAACATGTACTTGAACTTTGAGATATAAACTTTAAATCTCTGATAGACTGATACTGCCTTTAAGAAGCCTTCTGTCTCTCACTTCTGTGAGTTAGAAATCTTATCTCCACCTGCCTGTGGCCTTGTCACAGACCCCCATGATGGGATCACGTGAAATGTAGCAGCTGCCCTGTTCTACCTCCTCCCTCAAACTGCGAGGGCGGAAAATGTCTTCCATGCTGCAGTCCCCGTAATTAAAACACTAGCTCTCAAAATTTTTGCTCTCAAGTCTTCTTTACCCTATTAAAGTGACTGAGTATACCAAACAGCTTTCGTTTATGGGGTTATACACACACACACATTTTAATATGTATCATATGGAAATTTAAAACTGAGCATTAAAAAAAAATAAGCCCATCACGTTTAAAAATCATACATTTTTGTTGACAAGTGCTATATTTTCTCAAATGTTTATTGATAAAATGACTGTTTTAGATCCTTGCAAACCGCCTTAGTATTGGGCTTATTAATAAAAGATGTGTAGATTCTTATGTCTTGGCTTCTGAATTCCATCTGTTATGGGATATGTTGGTTTGCTTTATAAATATAAAGAAAATCCAGCTTCCACAGATATATAATTGGAAGGAGAGTAGTATTTTAGTAGTCTTTTCAGATATTTGTGGATATTTGATTTGAAAAGACACCCAAATTCTACAGTGATAGTTTCCTAAACATGAGATACAAAGTGGCTCCTAAATACTATAAACCAGCAGTTCTCAACCTGTAGGTCGCGACCCACAGGAACCGTATTAAAGGGCTGCGGCATTAGGAAGGTTGAGAACCACTGCTCTAAAGTTTCACAATATGTTATATTAAAACCTGTTATATTTTGAATGGATGTTTTTGCCCATGTATGCTATTGTAACATCAAGCATTTTTTTAAAAATTTGCACACTCAATTATGCAGATTTCCCAAATGTTGTCACATTTGTTAATAATGCAAAAAAGTCACATTAATAAACCTCATCATCAGTCCCAAAGAAAATACGAAACTTACTGCAGTGAACACAATTTTTCCAAAATTTCCATGTTGCTTGAAAGCTCCAATTTTATCATTGGCAACAAGTCCTGTCTATTGTTTTCCTTGCCATGACAGCTGACTTCATTTTTGAAAAAATGTCTGCAAAATATCCAGCATTTTTCTGTTGGTCCTTCTTTAAAATACAAATGGTGTTCCTTGAAAAAGGCAGGGTGTTGAGCTTGCAGCTGAGACAAAGCAGCAAGGGTTTTTTTTGTTTTTTTTTTCTTTTTCCCTAAGCAATCATCACGTTTCAGTAAGAAGCCAAAACGTATGCATACTTCATACTGTGCGTACAGAATATTAAAAGATGTGTACTGAAGGATTAATATTGAACACAGTTAATTTTTTTACTGCCTATCATAAACATTCTTAACTGAAATGCAAGTGAGTAAGGCTTAGTGAATATAGTGACCAGCATTGATTTGTGCCCAAAGTCAAACACGTTTACTTACTATTACTTTTATACTTTCAGTGCAAATGCTAACACAGTAAGTTCTTTTCATTATTGGGGTCATTATAAAGACTTTTGACCTCATGTACTCCCTGCAAGGGTCTTGAAAATCCACAGGTTCCACACACCACACTTAGAGAACTGCTGAGCTAGACAATGCCTAAGACAGAACGGCCACTCAGAGCCTTCTGAGAGAAGGACTGAAGGAATGAATTCAGGTTGGCTTCATCTACAGCAATTACGTCAGTGCTTACGAAGGTGCCCAGGATAGATGAGGGCTGTCTGGAAAGTATCCAGCCATTGTTAATATTATTTGTCATATTACATGGCTATCTACTTTCTGGTCAGCTTCATATGTGTGAGGGTGTGTGTGTGTGTGTGTGTGTGTGAGAGAGAGAGAGAGAGATAAAAAGATTTAGGAGACCAGCTGGGCATTGTGGCGGGTGCTTTTAGTCCCAGCTACTCAGAAAGCTGAGGCATGAGAATCTCCTAAGTCCAGGAGCTGGAGGTTGCTGGGATCTGTGATGCCACAGCACTCTACTGAAGGCGACAACATGAGACTCTGTCTCTAAAAAAAAGATTTAGGAGACCCAGGCATCAAAATTAGAATAAAAAACCGAGACTCTGTACCAAAATTTCATTCTTATTTGGGAATATACTAAACTTATTTCATTAATTGCACCACATTCAACTATAAGAGAATACCATAACACTTTTGCTTCATTTTATAGAGAATGCTATTTTGATTATTTTGAAAAGCAACTTACCTATATAATACTTAACTACCATTGTAACTTATAAAACACTCTGGAAAGATTCAAATATTTAGAAGATTCCAAACTATAAGGATGGATATTGACAACTGAATAAGATTATTCAGATTTAATATTTATTCATTATACCTACTTTACTCCTTTAACAGGGAGTTGGTCACACCATAGTTTGTCTTAATGCTGCAAAAAGCAAAACCTCAGAATTTTTGCCAGAATCCCAAAGGCCTCATTCTCTTATATCCTAATGTCATTAGAACGGGATGTAACCCTGAACATTAATGTTAAATTTGGCTTATTATCTGTGGGGGTGTCATAAAGTGTGTATATGTTAAAAAGTAAGCATAGGCCGGGTACGCACCTATAATAATAGCTCTTTGGGAGGCTGAGACAGGAGAATTGCTTTAGCCTAGGAGTTCAAGATCAGATTGGGCAATGTAGTAAGACCCTGTCTCTCTACACACATACACACACATGCACACAATTAGCCAAGGAGGAAGCACACACCTGCAATCCCAGCTACTCGGGAGGCTGAGGTGGGAGGATTGCTAGAGCCCAGGAATTTGTGATTGCTGTGAGCTATGATGAGGCCACTGCACAGTAGCCCAGGCAACAGAGCAAGACTCTATCTCAGAAAAAAAAAAAAGAGAGAAGCATAGTGTTTGCTCGACTTACAAGAGCCCTTATTCACAACAGGCAGAAAACTAGATAACTCTCTAATTTTGTAGAAAGGATCTAGATTATGTAAATTAACTTGGCTGGGGTATCCCTTCTTGAAGAAAAGTATTTCCTGAACAACAAGTGTATCCCGAATAACAATTGTATCCTGTTCAACAAGGAAACACCAAGAATTTCAGACAGAAGAGCAAGTGGAGTTGGTGTAATGAGCTGAAGGTGCCCTTGTCCCAGGCCTGTCCGATTGGGCAGGTACAAACTAAACAGGTGTGGGTAGTTAGTTGTCCACTCCAGGGAACACACGTGGGGAATGTATCTGTCACTGGAGAAGGTTTGCAAATACATGGCATGTGAGACTTGCCACTGGCCTTCACGAAGCATACATAATTCAGTGCTGAAAGCAAATGGTGAGGTCGAGGGTTTTTTTCCCTTTTCCCTCTCATGTTCTCTTAAAAAAGTCACTTTGACCCTTGCTGATCTGTGGAGGCAGAAGGCACAATTAAATTACTTTCATTATAAAAAGCACATACAGCCAAATGCTTTTTATAGCCCACAATTCCAAATCTATAATAAGTATCAAGGAAAAGTAGCACAAAAGCTTTTTAAAATTATATAGACTTTTAAACAATTGGTGCTACCAAAAAAGGTCAGAGAGAGGCCCTCGCTGCGGAAGGTTCGACTGGCAAAGAAATTACAAAACTGACATTTTGAAATGAAAAAGCATTTTAATATTCATTCTTTTGGGACCAGGGGAAGAATAACAATTATATTCAAACAGAAGAAGAAGACCTTCCAAGAAGAATTACCTTCAAATCAGATTACAGGTCTCCACTTAGGAGTCACCTTAATAACTTATATATACTGAGCAGTGACTATAAGCCAAGTACATTGTTAGTGTTTGTTTGTTTGTTTTTTTGTTTTGTTTTGTTTTTATTTGGTACTCATAATAACGCCCTGGGATAGCTACTATTATTACCTCTTTTTACACAGATGAGAAAACCAGGGCTTATGGCTTCAATAATTTATGCGAAGTATTGAGAGAGTAAGTGGTGGAGCCAATACCCAGAACCAGGGCTGCTGTGTATGGAGGCGATCTTCTCATTGTTTCAGTGAACTTCCAGAACATCTAAACTTTTCTATGGTGTCAGTATTAATTCAGATAATGAATATTAAGCCTGGCTATCTATCAGGCACTGCTAGATGCTGAGATTATACCTACAAATAATCTGTTCTTATTTGTTTACAAAAGCACAGTCTCATCCGCACACCACATCTTGGAGTTGGTTCAATAAGACATTCGTGGTCATGCCTAAACTCACAGAGGAAAAATTCAGGTAGGGATTGTACAGGAGTTTATACTCAATGGAAAACAGAATTAATGCTCATTGATTCCACCCAGGTGTTTTATATACCAGGTAGGTCTTCTAGAGAATCAGGAAGGTTCTCATCCACCGAAACCTGGTTCAATCACTTGATAGACGTCTTTAGACATTATTTTAATACTTTCTACTTTAACCCAGCCATAAGGCAAATGATACTCAGATTTTTTGAAAGGTAAATCAAGATTAGTCAAAATATAAGAAAATAGGGAGGAAAAAAAAACCCTAAATGACCATTAAATGGGTCTAGGTTTGTAATCTATGGAATTAACTCCATGGGAGACTATGAATTTTTTAAATTCAAAAGTTTAGTACTGTGGAGGGCCCTTATACAATGTATCGATCAGGCACAAAAACAGGATGGCGGAGGCGTACTTTAGGAAACCTGCTTGCAGGCTGCGCCCTGGCAACAACCTTGCCGCCCGTGCCCTTTGCGCTCATTGGAGAGATATCTAGGTCAAGAAACCCGACAAAAGGAAGTGTCCTAGAGTATAAATACAGAGTGCTGTAAACAAGGTTAGGGGACTTTTCCATCCTGCTCTCCCCGGACAAGGTTAGAGGGCTTTTCCATCCTGCTCTCCCGGACAAGCTGCTTGTACCTGATAATAAACCTGCTGAAAGCTGACTGCGTTGGTGTGTTCGTCCCTGCTGGCCGGCAGCCGAGCGACACCGACAAGTACCAATATGAACACTATTTTGATACATAGGTAAAACATACACTAACGCACAATGCACCCAAATTACATATGAATATAATTACATCTAGACAAAAAAGAGTAAGATCAGCAGGTGATCTACAATGCACTTTATCAGAAGTCAAGACATTTCATTAAAGAGCTTCAAGAGTTCCAAAGGCTATTTGGAACTACTCAAATAACTCTGCTGTGCTAGTGGAAAAGCAGTAATGAACAACATGTAAATAAGTGAGCATGCCGTATTCCAATAAAACTTCATTTACAAAAACAAAAAGTGGGCCAGATTTTACCTGAGGGTTGTGGTTTTCTGATCCCTGTGCTAAAATATACAAAAATGAGGGAGTTTAAAGACATCGATGCTAATGTTTTTAGAAATATTTTATAATACTCCTTAATAAATCTTAAAAAAGAAAAACTCTGTATTGCTCCATAATCAAGTTACATATTTGCTCACTTGAGTTTTTTTTTTTACCCAATGGTCATTATTTTTACCCAATGTACCCTACCTTCTAGAAATAGTTTGCAAATTCCAGAGCAGACTTCATGGCAAGGAGTTTTTATGAAGTATTTAACCAGAGGGCAAAACTCTAATTGCTGTTGGTTGAACAATTCATAACCCAGCCACCAATCAATAAGAATTTACAGACCAGTGACTGGGTAGTTTGCCTTGCTCTAAGTATGCTTGTAAGATAGCATACTGCTGTCGAGCAGCTTAAAATCTAATACATGGAGTAATGATATTTTCCTTATTTATTCAGTGAGACAAATGGCATAAAAAGTAGGAGCAGCCATAGAAACAGCAGGCATGCCAAGTAACTAGAAATAAAAAACACATCATGACACACAGGCTGGAATTACTGTAGCGGATTAACAGTATCTCCACTGCGTCTATTTCCATCTCAGCGTACACGTGCCTGTGTGGACCTTTCTACCTGATACGTTTACTCATTGATTTTATAGTATTTGGGAAACAAACAGTCAACCATAAACTTATTTTAGGTTGTTTTTCGTCTCCCAAGCTTTAACATAACCCTTAGAATGGTAGGAAAAGGACACAGTCATTGGGTAAAACGTGTGAACATTTTATTACCACCACAAAGGGAAATGCACCGACACGGTGATTCTCCAGACGACGGGAAAGCTACACATTTTTTCCAATAGAAAAATAATTTTAAAATAATGATTGGCAAAGTACTTTTGTAAGTGTGGAATAGGTTGGTGGGTTAGTTTGGAGAAGGCAGCGGCAGCCAGATGCGAGAAGGCAGCCCAGGAAGGAGTAAAGAGGGCCAGGAAGAGCGGCCGGGAGCGCTGCTGTTAAGGATGGTCCTGGCAGGGGAACGTGGGCTAGATTAAACACACCAGTAAGCAATCGGCTTCTGTAAGAATCAAGTCTACGGATGGTAAGGACCTGAATAAAGCACCATTATTAGAAAGCAGGGAGAGAAGACGATTAAGAAGATTTCTATGGTAAAACCTAAATGCACCAGGCCTTCCTATTTGGTTAGGTATGGGGGTGGAAAACAGAGTAAGCAACTAGAATTTCTAGCTTAGAAGATCGGGAAAAGGCCGAAATACGACACACAGATGCAGCAGTGGGTCTGAGGGAGGAAGATTAAGGGGACATCTTAGAGGTATATTTGGAATATCTGTACAGAAGATGCCTGATTAGTGAATTCAGTGCTGTAAACTTGACCCTGTTCCACGTCAGCATTTATGGCCTCTGTTCTATGCACCAGGCGCTGTGCTGAGCACTTTACATAGACAATCTCACTGAATCCTCCAGACAGCCCTACTGACAGACGCATCTTACACATAAGGGGAATTACGTGAGGCTCGGTAACTTTCCAGTGCAAAAAAAAAAAAAACGTCTGCACTAGAACTCAATAATTCTTGATTTTAAAATGGACCCTTCATCCATATATTGCAATAAAATGAAAAAAAAATACTACAAAAAATTATTGCTTTGCCAGCATCGGGCTCCACAGGTCCTCTGTGTGGGCTTTGCTATGTGTCTGCTCAGAAAGGACTGAATGGAGAGTAATACTCTTATTTTACATCACTGAGAGCTCACAAAATATTTCTGTAAACTTGGGAGGTTTATAAGGACGGGATATATTCACGCCCTCCTCAGTCAACAGTCTTGTCAAGGTGACATTGGTCCAGGACCTACACCATGGCCATAAAGGCAAGGCTTCTGCCTTTGGGCCAGTATTGATTTGAATAGAGACAAGGGGGCAGGTAGGTGAGTTTTCAACCATGTTTGAGAATAACAGCTTGGTTTTAGCGAATATCAGCTCAGGGCCAAAATACAGCCATTCATGAAAGAGAACTTGTTTCCCTCTTCCTTGTGGCGAATGCCCCTGGGTTTTTGGCAGGCTCTTCAACCTGGCTCTCAGCTGAGTTGGTGCTGCCGGGATGCCAACTGCTACTGGCCTCTACCTGGGGTTTCATCTTTAAGTTCTAGAATCACTAGAGGCTAAATGGTGTGACGAGGAGGTCCCCAAACAGCATTCACTCTGGCCAGTCACATGGACCCATGCCATGGCAACTCCCAATTTAGTTCTAGAAACATGCTGTACAATTTGCCTCAAAGAATGGGGATCATATTTAATCAGCCTACATCCTGCAAGTGATTGGTGTGTTGAGATGGAGTGTATAAAGCACCAAACAGTGTCTGGCACACAGGGGTTGTTTAATACATAACAGTGATTATTATTATCAGCTATGGTGGTATAACTTAATAGCCATATAGGAGTTGAATAAACATTTGTCCAAGTGCTGAAGCTGCCAGGGCATATTGACCTACTTTTTATTTTAAAGATAACGTTAAAAAACGTCAGTCCAAAGTAAGGCACAATCTAATTCTATTCATACCATCGCTGTGTCAGACAACATAGAGTTATTTTCAAAAGAAAATACTGACATTAATATTATTAAAAATTACAGCTATAATTCATTATGCTTTAGCATGCATCTATTTTTCCTTTATTTTATCCTCATCATAGTGTATTTATAGAAATTATGTAGGCATGATTTTATGCTTACTGAACAGGACTGTTTCACGCAAAAGCATTTCTGGCAAGTAACTTAGTGCTGATGCCTGCAACGTAGGTAAAGAAAGGAAGTAGCTACCTCTTGTCTGGGAAGGCAGATTTAGATATCACTGACATTCCAACTCAACATCATCTCTCACCTGACCCAGAGAAAATAAGAAGCAGAAAGCAGAAGAGACTGAGCAAATTCATATCTCTATAGACCCCAAGTTCTAATCTAGACACAATGTATCCTTCAACAAGGAATTGCAATTCTTTAACCAAAGCAAGTTGATATACTGATGACACAATCAACCAATCCTAGCTTGACTTTTATTTTGCCTTTCATTTTTTACAGCCTCTCACTGACCTATGCTCATTATCTATCCTGGAATATGCTCAAATTTAAGGAGCCAAGATAAAAGAAATGTGGTATGAAGTAAAGTACAATCCTGTTTATGAATGTTCTTATAATACATGCATCCTTGTCCCGGCCAGAAGACCGCTCTTGAATATTACTTAGCTCTAAATGCAATGTATTACTTGTATGAAGTTCTACTTAATACCTTAGATGAGAAGATTCTTAAGTCTAATACATTTTCACTGCAGAGAAGGCACGTGTTTTACACAGTACATTCGATGAATAATGACACTGTGAAGGACATGTTAAGTAACAACCAAACTCATAAATCCAGGGAGCGGTGACCTACAACTAGAACCTAACTCTTCAAAGTTGGTTACTTGGGTCTTTTTACTATTAAACTGCATGAGAAATAATTTTGTATTCTGATAAAAATAATTCTTATGGAGGGCTGGGAAAGGACAGTCACATCTGCTCACTACCCGGGAGTGAGTGGGCAGTCACATACGCCTGCCGGGCAGGGAGGAACATGCCCATCAGGTTTTTGTTTTGTTAGCTATGCAGTCAACCCGGCTAAAACAAAGATACATTTCACAAGAGTGGAAGAAAGTTAGCTCCAGTCAATTCTTTTAGCATTTTCCAGGTGATAACATCTTTCTTTTTTTTTTTTGCAGTTTTTGACCGGGGCTGGGTTTGAACCTGCCACCTCCGGCATATGAGGCCAGCGCCCTACTCCTTTGAGCCACAGGTGCCGCCCTAATTAATTATTTTTTTATTTTCTTCTGGGGTTTCATGGTTTGAAATGCCTTTTGTGGTGGGGGCAAATTTTACCATTTTTAGGTGCGTCCTTAACAAAACACTTCCCTGGATTACAAATCTTTCCCAAATCAGCTCAGCTTCCCTGCCTCACCTTCTTCAACGTTTATAATATTGTTTTTTGCCTTGTCTGTGTTTTTCTCCAGTTGTCTCATGAGTGCATGGAAGACACGTTACTACATATAATCCCGAACTAGATTAGATACTTCACACTTCTCTCATAATTCCCATGCGGTAGAAGGATAAACCTATTGGTTCTTACGTGACAAATTTTCAAGGCAGGAACCATTTTTATGACTGTTCTTCATTTGGACCAACAGTATGTAAAAGACATTGTTTTAGTCCTTTTTGGTCTTTTAGGAAGGCAGTTTTTCTGTACTTCATTCACATAGGAACTTGGACTTTCACTTTTAATTGGAAACTTTGTATTCCCTATTAATGAAATGCATTTGTATCATTCATGAGATACACATTCTTTATTTATGATTTAAAAGCCTTGAAAACATTGTTTGCTGCCTAGGTTTAATGGAATGCCTGTAATTTAAAAGGTGTCTCCTTCTATTTGAGGGGAGACACCTTTGATCTGCTGACCAGACACCTTTGATCTAAATAAATATATGGTTCTCTTAAATCAATTTCAGTTTAATACAAATTAAGCAAAAAAAAAATTAGATATGCATCTTGCCTCTCAACAAAGGAGTGCCTGCCACAGTTGTTCAAAGAAGGACTTTTTAGTCATGCAGAAAAATAGTACATTTAAGTTCACATAAGGAGCTAACACTTGTTTTTATTTTATTAAATTTTATTAAATGGTGCATTTAAGTTAACATAAGGAGCTAACACTTGTTTTTATTTTATTAAATTGTATTAAATGGTGCATTTAAGTTAGCATAAGGAGCTAACACTTTTTTTATTATATTCTGGAGATGACCACTTTGGTCATATGTATACATGTGGAGACCTAGGAACACTCATGAATTTTGACATGAATTACCGTTCTTATGACTTTGTCTTTTTAAATTAGTCCTGTTGGTGCATTTTATATTAATAACAGAAAATCAAAAAAAAAAGAAGAAGAAAACACTCAAATTTCCCACATCTCTGCATATTAAACGCCCTAAGGCTTGAGATTAAGCATTTGAAAATATCGATAGCATTTAAAATATGTTTGTGCTCAGCTATTTATTTGCTGTCTTCAACATGGAAAGGCTGGAGCTGAGTGGACGAGAGTGTTACGGTTTGATTTAAATAATCTGAGCTTAGATTTTAATACATCTTTTAATTTTAAACTTTTTGGGGGGTAGGGAGAAAGGGGGCAGAGGGCACTACTTTGTCTGTGAATGACAAAATGCCCACCTATCAGTGAGGGAGTATATGAACATAACACAAATAGTATAAGCAAACAAAATAGTGCAAAAAAAAAACAAAAAACCCTCAGCTCACATTCTATAGGTTCTAAATTATTCCCATTGAAACAACACACAATATCTCAAAAGGTGGCCACGACACGACTCAGTTTGCAGGATACTCGGCATCTGAAATCCTTTTCCCTGAACCATTTATAAGATACAGATATAATAATGGTTGGCAAGTCTTAGCTTTGCTTTTCAAACTTCATGCTACGGAAGGTGTCCTGCTTAAGTATTTTTAGTGTCCATTTCCTAGTTCAGTGATTAAAAATCCTTCCGATCCTTGAGTTGGAACAAAGCTGTTGGAAACAATTAACTGCTCCTGCCATCTCAGGTGCCAAACACTCACTCTCTCTCTCTCTCTCTCTCTCTCTCTCACACACACACACACACACGCACACAATGTCCTTTTATTTGTGGACATACGCATAGATCTATTATACATGTACTCAGAGCACAGCACAAATATCACCTCTTTCCCACAGACAGCAGGAAGGAAGTGGTTTGAAGGACACGGTTGCTTCATCTGAATGTTCCGTTGTTCAAAAGACTTCTTGTTTTCACACTGAGTGGCTGCTCTCCTAATTACATTTAAGAAGACAGGACACAGCCAGGCCGTGCCAAAAATCCTACTTTTATTTATCTAAAACTGGCATTCAAGTAGATCTTGCAATCCTTCTGGGTCCCTTACGTTCAATGGACACATGCTGAAAGTGTGTCCACAATCAAAAGGCATCTCCGTGAGCTGAAGACCCGGTAATTCCTTACGTGTGCAAGTCAGCTGCAACAATAGAGCACTAAATCGCCAGATGAAATGGTCAGAATTACCCAGTGGCTTGATAAAATCAGCTTACTTTGAGTCTAATCCAGGAATAAAAATGCAGAAAGCTCCAAGCAGTGGAAACTATAAACACTGTTGAACTGCCCCCTGAAACCATAATACTGCCAGGAAAATAAATATTTGCTGAATTACAGGGTGCTATCTTGGTTTTACCTGAATTCAAAGGAGGGCTAAATTATCACAAGCTGCTGTTTAAAACGGAAAATATAACACACCATACAGGGGAGTAATTCCGCCTCCACGTGTCCGAAGCCCCCAACTGTTCCTCAAAACAAGCAAACCACTAAATCTGATTCCTAATTTCACATCGCTTGCTTTCCTGATGCTCACCCACTTCACTATTTCATGAACGCTCAAGCTCCATAAACCCCGACCCACCGTCTCTCATCCTTTAAGTTTCTCCTCTATTCTTGAATCCCTCTTTTCCAGGGTGTTAATCTACAGGTGGTTTCTTTTTCGAGTTTAGCACCTTGGATCTTCCCGGAGCCCCTACATAAACCAAACATTTCTAAGCATCTAAGTTTTTCAGCTCTGCATGTTAAAAGTCCTTGTGTGTGTATCACTTACCACAGAAAAAGATATATTGTTGGTTTCCAGTTGCTTCTTCAGTTCTGCATACAAGGTCTACATGTCTCTTTATGACTCACTCCCTGCAAGCTCATGAGAGTCTACAACTTAAGAGAGGTTTGGCAATGGGGTAGGTAAATTGCTTGGTGGTGACTTCTGAATTACTTCCAGTCGACTCCTTATGCTCTCTCCAGCCACTTCTCATTTTTACTAATCACTTTTACCACGTGTGATCTATGACATTCCTTGCAACTATGCAAGCAGGCATCAAGATTAAGAAGAATGGAAATTTGATGAAGATAGTTTATGGGTAACACTCAACTAGAAATACCACCTCGGAGAAGGTGTTCACAACTGCATGTACCAGGTGGAATATTACTCCCAGCCCAGAGAATTATATACACATCTGCATGGCCTTCCGCAATCAGAAACAAACAGCTTTTGAAATGCCTGTGTCCCGGCCCTTCAGAAGTCTACATCTGACTTTAAGATGCCAGGAAAATTTCACCTTGTATCATGTTTCATGCTGCGAGATTTGTATAGTTCTTGTGTAAACCTTGGTCTCTAAGACACATTCCACGTTAAATTTATTCCACATTCCAAACTGAGTTTATTCTATTTCACTCACTTAAAATTCCAGCTGTGATTGGAAAATATACACTTCATTTACCTTCCTTGTGGTGTTCAATGAACCGCCAGTCATGTTTCACCCTTGTAGGTTGCATTCTGATCCTATGAGTGTCTATATATGACTTTATTAGAGCTTTGCTGTTATTTGTAAGAGATGTTATAACACCCTGTCATCTTTCTTGGCATTTTTTGATACTGTCACATGACGATTTTGGCAAAATAATATGGTGGTTGCTATTCTTTCTGTACACCTATGCCATTTACTTGTCAGTGAACAAAATCATGTTTTCCATGAAGTAGAAAGAAAGAAAACTCAATTTTCCTACCCCTCTGCATCTTATGCTACTCTCTATAAACAGACACGCCACAGAATGAGATGGCTTGATGGAGCGCTGGAGTAAAGCACAGATCACTGCCACTGGGTTAGAGCACGGGTGCCACTAGAAGATGTGATCTCAAGGAACGTCAGTTCCAGAGGAGGAAGAATGAAACCCAGGTAAGGGAGCCAGCTCTTTGCTCAGTGTGGGTGAATTTTCTGGACCATGTTTAAGCCAGAAATGACAGGGAGCATGGAAGAATAAACTGTACCTTAAGGAATACAAAAGATATAAGCTTCCCACATTTTTGCCACATGAAGACTTTATCACTTAGGCTTCTGCCAAGACATTATTAACCACAATCCTTAACCCACCTGTAACAATCACCAACCACATCAGCCATTGTCTACTAACATAAACATGATAATAATTATATGTGTGTATGTGTGTGTGTGTTTGTGTTAGAGTGTGTGTGTCCATTCTTAAGTCCTGTGTTGAGATTTTATAATGGTGATGGAATTGTCTGTTAAAAAAGTATTTTGGTGTCTGCTAAAGAAATGGTTCCCCTCCACGACACTGTTAATGACCAGCAGGGCCCCTGTCATTCAAAAGCGTCTGTTCTATGCTTTCCTAGTCCGAGCCTAATAAAGTCCCCACAGCTGACCTTCAGGGAAGGTCAGTATAACTTGTTCAGGATCCCAATATTTTGCAGTTGAGAAATGAATACAAAATACTGAGAATTTCACATTTTGATTTGGGTCTAACACTTGAACTTTTTCTTTTTTGGAAGATATGCTCATGGCACCTTTTCTCATGCAGAAATCAAATGTGATTAAGTATACCTGTGTTTTTCAGGCACTGAAGACATTTCCCTTACTGTCCCTTAAAATGTCATCCATCACCACCCTCTAGAACATATATTCTTCAAATACACTTGTGTGGGTGATTAACCCCCAAACAAATGGATGTAAACCAAGCCAAATGTACAAACACACCTTCTAACAGATCGGAACCTTCTCGTACCTTCTTACCTTCAGGGAGAGCGGCATGCCCACTCTCCACTGGAGCCATACTTGGGATTTTCCCTGTTGCTACCAATGTTTTTTAGAGTTCAAGTTCTTTTCTTCCCTCTTCTTGTCCCTGCTTTACTCTTCCTCTTATTCTTTTAATCCCCAAAACCTCAGGGCCCACTTGTTAGTTTTCTTCCTTACCAACTTAAATATATTATTTCTTTACTACTCCCTTTTGATACCCATCCTGTCCAGCTCCTGATTCCATGTCTCCCTACAAACAGCTGGCATCCCAGCCAGACCTCCTACATTTAACGAAGACTTTGGTATACACTTTAAAGTTTTAATATTCAACCAAAAAAACTGGATGACTTCAATGGCCTTTGGAATCATTACCCAACACCCTGCTTTCCGGTGCCCTGATTACTCATTGTGATGGTCTTAACTTCTGCTCTGTTTCAGCCAGTCACATTCACGGCCGCCTCACACTCTAATGTGTCTGTACCTGTTCACTCAGTGGTATTTAACCGTCACCTCGTATCTTTTCAGCTTTCTCAGCTTATTTCCACCCCTTCATCCAGACCTCACATCTTTTAAAAGTAGCACCTTCCTTACTTCTGAAAACTCTTTTTGGCTCTATTTTCTTCTCTCTTTCAAAACTAGATATCGCAGCCCGTCTCTTCAAATGTGCTCTTGGCAACACCCGCTGCTCCACTGAATTCTTGTCATCCCTCCACGTTGTTCTGCAATATTTCAACCCCAGAACAATGCCATCGTTTTATTTCTGAGGTCCTATATATTTGTGCCGCTAAGTTCTAGATCAATCCGTGCAACTTTGCAGAGTGCTGCTGGTATAAAGCTCTGGTCTCAACCACAGGGACCTCACCACTGTCCAACGGCCCTTGCATATCTCCTTTTTCTTAAAACGTTCACTGTTCCTTCTCATCCAGCCTCATGTACCAGCCAGCATTTCCTCACTCTCAGCAAAGCCCTCGTGTCTTAATCTACAGGTAAAGTAGCCCAGGAAGTGAGAATTCATTCAACTTCCTTTCCTCTCTGGGCATTTATTTCAACCTAACTCTGCCATCCAACTCAGTAGAAGAAGTATCTTTTATCCAACACTTACCTTTCCACCTTCGTTCTGGACCAGTCTTCTCCCTCTCCATCTGCTCTATTAGCTAGCCCCTTTCTCTCACAAACCTTCAACCTCTCCCATTCCCCTGGGTTCTATTCAGTGATGTGCTAGAGCTGCTAGCTGATTCTAGATTACCTCTTCTCACATTTGCATTTAGTAACTTCACCTTGACATTGGCTGTCATTTAGGCATGATGGGAGTACTTATACCATAGTCATCTGTAAATGAGAGCTTCCGTTACCTCTCAACCCTAACTTGATTCATCAGAACACCACTGCATATGAGCCTGCTCAGAACTAAACGAACAAAAATGAAAATCCTTGTATGCAGCCGACTTCTGCTTTTAGATGTGTTTCCCTCTCTCTTTCCCTTTAGGTTCTAACTATTTAAAAAACATAATGTGGAAAACAATTAAAAAACAATGTATACTCAATCATTTGCTCCCAAATAATCTAAATACACCTTCACTTCTTACCTGTTCCTCATTGTAGCTGATATTTCCAAGGTAATCAATAACCTCCTAGTTGACAAATGTAATGAATACTTTCCAGGTTTTGCTAACTTACTCTGTGGAGTTTGATACTGCTGGCCCCTCCCTTGTTATAAGTCTCTCTTACCCTGCATCAGGACATTATCATTTTACTTTTTGTTGTTGTTGTTGCAGTTTTGGGCAGGGGCTGGGTGTGAACCCACCACCTCCAGTATATGAGGCCAGCGCCCTACTCCTTGAGCCACAGGCGCCGCCCAGGCCATCATCATTTTCTGAATTTCCCCTTACCTCTCTGGTCATTTCTTCTCACGGTCCTTTTCAGGGGCTTTTCATTTGCCTGCTCACCTTTGATTAACAAGTTCTTCCCCAGTGTCTTTCCCAGGTTTTCCTTTTCCATGTACACAATGCCTTGGACACGGAGTCTGACTCCCTCGTCAGTGGCTTAACCACTGCTTGTGAAAACTTCTCTCTCACACACCTCTTCCACGTGTGTAGTTACCATCCTACAACTTTCCATTTAGTCTTCAAGACAGCAGGTGTCTCAAACCCTCAACTCCCCCAATTCTGCCTCCTTTCCTGTCACCTTCCCCGCTCCTGCCTCAGTCTACTCTCCATAACTTCAGGCCCAGGAGATATTGCCCAAGTCCAATGTCAATCATAACACTCCTAGCTTACAACCTGTTAGTTTCTTTTCTACCTTTTGACCCACCTCGGCAGCCTGCTTTCCCACAAGGCTTTCCTGTGTGCTGTGCGTTTGTGCAAATTCTTTTTTTTCTGTTTTCCCTCCAATCTTGTGCTTATGCTCCCTTCCACCCCAGGGCCTTTGCACAAGCTGTCTTCTGCCTCTGCTCATCTCCTCATCCTGGTAATTCGGATTTATCTTTCTGATCTCAGCTCAACTGGAACTTTCACAAAAGAACTTTCCCTGAGCATCCTTGAGCAACTCAAATCCATGAATTATGGGTTCTCAGAGCCCTCTACACCTCCACCTTTTTTTTGAAGCATTATGAGATACAGCATCAGAGATTCAGCTTTATGTTTGTGAAGTTACTAATATCTGCTTCTTTTAGATGAGCTTCAGGAGGGCCCAGAATGTCCATTCTTGCTCACCATTGCACACCCAGGAGCTTAAGTCAGGCCAGCTATACTAGTCCTGTGAATATTTACCGAATGAATGTGATC
The DNA here is from genome assembly GCF_027406575.1 of Nycticebus coucang. Taxonomy (NCBI): domain Eukaryota; kingdom Metazoa; phylum Chordata; class Mammalia; order Primates; family Lorisidae; genus Nycticebus; species Nycticebus coucang. The sequence goes on along the minus strand of NC_069789.1, from coordinate 25,560,260 downwards.
CTGAAAATGTCCCAAAGTTCCAGAATTGGAAGACTGGGGAGAAGACTAGACTGCCTGAAGGCAAGCAGAAAGTAGTTCTAAGCCAGCAAATTGAAGCCTCAAAAGAGACACCTCCTGATTTTGTAGGCACTGCTGGTTGGCTGTACACAGATAAGTTACCCAAATGATACCAGAAAAATCTAAAGACCCTGCCTTAACATGTTTAAATTTTGTATATATTTCTCTGGTTTCAGATTTCATAAAAAATATAATAGAACATTATTATCTATGTTAAATAGGGTGATCACACAATTTATCATTCAAATTGAGAAATGTTTGCCAATGAAATTAATTATGCCAGAACAACATAGGTAAACTGTGGAGGTCTCTGGCAAACAGGGATAAATGGTCACTCCGGTTTTGGCTGACATAACAGAACAAAATAGGCAATGCAAAATCCTCTGGCCAGAGAGAACGTGATGGAAGCCATGGAGTAAGCCAGCCTACCACAGAGGAAGCCTCATAGAATGTGGTGTCGGTGTTTGCCCAAACTGTGGAATAAAGAATGCATCTTCAGTAACGCAGAATGTATAACAAAATCATAATCATTAATCACTCTACATTTTCTTTGGACCTCATTCCAAAGACACAAGCTTTGATTTTATTCCTGACAGCGTATCTATCTTAATTCCTAAAAAAACCTTTACTGAGCAATGGGCCAGGCGTAAGTGTGATCTGCAAGAAGAACAAGCCATGACCAGCCTCTAGGGAATATACAGTTAATAACAGGCAAATTACAGATCATGTGCATTACAGATGAAGAAATTGACAGCTGGAACTCAGAAATAATTGGGTGAAGGCTGTGCATGCAATGAACTGTATGGCTGTAACTCTAACGCAGATCTGTGCCTTTCAGTTCAGAGTTCAGGTCATTCTGCTAAGCTGCGCACCAAAACAGAGGTAACGCACTTAAATGTGTTTTATGCTTCTGTCTGCTACCAACCAGAAATGTCCACGAAGTACGTTTACATGATCTTTGCAGAAGCAGACTGTGCCCAGGCGCAGCCGGCAGTATTTGTGCAGCTTGTGGGAACTTTGGGTACTGGCTTCTGGCCCTGTGACAAGGATTTGCAGGGGATTGAGAAGGCCAAACACATATCTGATTGGCTCACCATTGTATCAAACCTATGTTTAAATCCTGGATCATTAAAAGGCCCAAAATACATCCTTTTACTTTACAGTTAAATTCCACTTCAGAGGAGCAATGAAATAGTCCAGATATTGTCAAGCTGCCCCAGGGGATAACAGACCATCTCTACCGCACAAAATGTGGGTATTTGTTTATGATGAAACATTTTATCTTATCACTAGAGCAATTCTCATTTATTAGTGCTTTGGGGTTTACAAAATACAGTCTTTACAAAATAGATTTATTACTGTTCTCAAATTCTTAAGGGAAATAGTTTTTGAGACTGCAATTAGAGTGTTAGAGGAACTGTGTTCTTATGCCTGTATTCTTTTAAATGCTGGCAAGAGGCACTTGTTCAAATGTAGAGTATCTTCAGTATTCAGAAATATCCCAGTTTACAAAGACCTCTGGTTTTTCATTCATTCCAACCATACAGTTCCATTAGTATAAGATCCTAATCATGAGACCCGAAAGTGAATTTTCATATTTTCAGTTTAAAAAAAAAAACACTTCACTCAATTCACGGAAATATTTCCTAAGAAAGAGATGACTTCCACACAATCTTTTCTCCTCTTCTGACCTGAAGGGAATTCTGTAAAGGACGAAAGTAATAGCTCACAAATCAATTAAGTCATTCAAATCACAACCAAGGGTAACTAAAATAGAAGACTTCTAAAGTAACCTGAAATTGATCAGGGACCAAGATAACTAAGACATTATAGTCAATACAACTATTTTTCAAACACCTACCAAATTATTGATCTGATCTCATGACAAAGATGAGTAAGATGTGTAATTGAGATGAAAAAAATTCTTTTGGGGTGATCTGAGAGCTTTTCTTAAAGGGACAGCTTTCTTTGCTAACAACATTTCTGAATAACCTTGCTATGGGGATAAAAATCTAAGCTCATATGGAGCCTAAGCCTGGAGAGGGAGCTCTGGGGACATTCTGGGTACAGTTTCAAAGGAGAAAAAAGGGATGGGGAGACCAGGAAAGGCGGTATGGACTGAAGATTTGCTGGAACAAGATCTGTTGCTTTGTGATCTTCTCAGAACCCCTCAAATCTTTACTAAATTATTAATTAACCTCATCATATTTTTCCCAGAATTTGATGAGCTTAATTATTTGTTGTTAAAAATAATTTATTATTATTGCCACCTAATATGAATGTATTTTATTATTATTTAACAATAATATATTAAATCCTGGGGCAAACAAACTGAATGATAAGTGTGGGTAAAATGTTATTGAGCTATGAGGGCAGACACTGCAGAGAAAACAGAAGTCAACCTGAGTAATGTCCAAGACTTGGTGGGGAGAGAACTCTAGACTCTAAGAAGACACAAAGTTAGACTAGGGTGAGTAAAGTTTACCCAATCTCAGAAGAACAAGAAAACTTCAACTTGTCCTCAGAGTTACAGACACAATCTGTGCACGACCCCAAAAGCCTCACAGTGGGGAGGGTGAGACAGATTGGTGGGCAATTCAGAAGTTCTAAAACATCCAGTGCAGCTCCAGGGGCTGCATCTGAGCAATGCCATGGGTCCCAGAAGAAGTTCTCACCTGTCCTACCTGGGAACTCATGTATCACCGAAAAGGGGTCATTTTTATGAGGTCTTGCAGAATGAGTGTGAGTGGTCCAAGAGTTTTGAAAAATCAGGACAGTATTCTTTCAATTTCCTGAAATGAAACCAAATAAGACTGGAAAAGAAAGGGAGAGGTTTCCTAGTGAGAGGGGACAGCATGGATGAAGTCAGTGAGGGCCACATACGGGTTGCCTGGGAACAGTGAGGGGTACTCGGTACTCACAGGCTGTGTTTATTTTCTTTATACTTAAGAAGAAGCAAAGTTTCAAGAATTGATATCTAAGAAAAAATTGTTAAATCACTTTGTCTAAATTTGGCATTCATCATAATTATCAAATACTCTTCACTATGCCTGGTTAAATGGCTACATAATACTCAGTAAATTATTTTAATTTAAGTGCCTATTTGAAGCTTGTGTCTGGAGGGAACCACAGGCTCCCTCCTCTCCTTCTACCCTCCTGCTTGTATATGACAGACACACACACACGGCATATCTCTCTCTATGGTGTTAATGATCCTACTTATCTAAAATGCTATTTCTCATTATTTAGACTGTTATACATTCTTGCATTGTCTGCCTGCCTATAAACATAAAATTTGCAAGATTGTATTAAATGCCACTTCACCTTATATCAGGAAATTTTGCAATGATTGATCTTCAATAGTAAGGATATAATTACATATGTAGGGTATAGTTGCATATCAATATAGTTATATATAGTTTGATGGTATAGATATAGTTCTGTTTGAGACACAGATAAAGACAGGTAATAGATTATCAATCTTTATCTTTAATTGTGCTATTAAATAGGTTGATTAACAATGTTTTGTTTCTGGAATCTCGTGACAAGTTCGACAACCAACTTTCAAGGCAGAGTAGCAAAATTATTTGGCATTATAGGGATCATGATCACTTCCTTCTTCATCTGGCAGGAGGGCAGGAGGACTGCAGAGTTACTTTTAGTAATACCTCATGATACAATGAAAGTTCATGCCAAACAGAAATTAGTATCAACTTGCACAATGCAGATGTTGTTTGGCATTTGGATATCAGTTATCAAACACTTAACACAAAATAAAAGAGGGTAGCTTTGCTATCAAGTAATACTTGTCAATAATGAAGAAATTAGATTTACCGCTGATTATCTCTTTAAACAAATCTGGAATTTAGCTACTTATGTAGAACTTAAATGAAATGATAGAAATTGCCTCAGGGGTTAGAGAGCTCTCAAAAGCTTCAGTCTGACAATAGTATCTACAAAGGCAGCTAGTGACAAGTTAAAGAGATTTGTAAACCCCTTTCAACAGCTCAATGTGTATGTGAATTCATTCTTCATTCGTTCTTTTCAACACATATGGAACCCCTTATTACACAGGAAAAATCTTCTATCTGAACAGGTAAGGGTGAATTAGACAAAGTCACTGATTAAAAGGAACTTTGTTTTAGTGGAGGCACAAAATTGCAACTAAATTTGTCAGGCCACATTAGTTAATTTAAGGACAGAATAAAGCAGTTCAGGAGGGTAAAAGCGATTGTCGGGAACATGACTTCTTAAGACATGGTCAGTAAAAGCTGCCTCAAGGTGGACACATTTGAGCCCAAGGCCCTGCACCGCAGGGAGCAGTCTGGGAAAGCACCCTGGACAGAAAGAAGCCAGAGCACAAGGGCCCGGGCTGGCGACAAGCTGCACCTGCTCACGAAATGCAGGAAGGGCAACCTGACTGGGTGTGAAGCCGTCTGAGCGCTAAATACCGAACATAGTTGCAGAAAAATAGAAAGTAAGAAGCATTAAATTTTGAAAGGCATTCAAATAACTGGGTAGAACCAGAAAGGAAAGGGTATGTTTTAGGGAGTAGAATTTTACATAACACCTCTCCCCTCCCCTCCCCTGCACCCCCTTCTCCTCTCCTCTACTTCCTTTTCTTTCCCTACCTTGGGAGGGGGCAGGAGACGATTTGCATTGCCAACAAATTAGACTTTCACCCTCTGCACATAGCAAACAATTCAGCGCAGGCTGATTACATTTCCTTGTGTTAAGAAACGAGATGAGAGCCCAAGGAAGATTGAGTAGTTTATTTTGAGTATTGGTGAGAGGAAGAGAAATTTGAAGCTTCTGCTTCATCTACTAAAGAGTCATCAGACAGGACCATGGAAGCTACAGATTCCAAGTACTGAGTAAAAAATATTAAAACCAGAAAAAACAAGAATTTAAACAGCGGTCGTTCGAGGCCTGTTACGTGTCAAGCATTGTTCAAGGATTCAGGCATAGGAGACTCGCCTTGGCAAAGAAAGTCCCTTTCTGGCTGGAGTTTACATTTTTATCTGGTCAGGCACATACATAAACATGTGAAATTGCAGGATTAAAGTCACACCTACAGTGCATCTTACAAGGGTGCATGTGAAATTTACTAAATGTAGACTATAAATGTCTTTACACAATAACTGAGAAAATGCCAGGAAGGCTATGTTAACCAGAGTGATGAAAATACTTCAAATTGCATATAAAACCAGCACATTGTACCCCCCGATTGCATTCATGTACACAGCTATGATTTAATACAAAAAAATTAAAATAAAAAAAAAGATATCAAATAGCCATAGGCTGAAAAATAAAGGAAGATGAGAGGTGTAGACAGTACCCGGGCTGGCGGTCAGGTGATCATCTCTTAGGTGGGATGGTTGAAAGTTCCTCTCTGATCAGGAAGGCTTTTGAGGAGAGCAGTGCATTTGAAATCAACCCTCCCACCACTGTGCTGAGGACAGGCTGAGGAGGACGCTGCTAAAGCGAGGAAACAAGCAGAAGGCTCCAGTAATCATCTAGGGAAGAGCTAACGCGAGCTGGGCCCAGAACAAACAGTCAGAAATTGTTCAATTCTGGATATAGCCGACAGGAGTCCTGATGAACTCGACACAGAGCACAAAAGAAAAGGAGGTTCAAGGGTGGCCCCAAAGTTCTGCCTGAACCTCTCTGTAAGCTTATTGTCCTTTATCAACATGGGGAAGACCATATATAAATGGCTTCATCTAAATACTAAAGTGTTATGACATAGATTCAAATATCCCCGCAGGTCACACTCTCTCCCAGGTCCCAGAATTAGTATATTCACTTACTTGGCATTGCCCACCTCTTAGGAATTAAGTGGGTATTGTTCTTAAGGAAATATCCCACAGTATTTATTTACCAATTTACAGACAGATCAAAAGAAAGTTAAAATAATATTCGTAAATGAACTTGATGTCTAATGTTTCAAGGCCAAGAATACCCAGTATTTTTCTATATTAAGTTATCTCAAGGTACGTTTATTTTCAACCCATGCTGAAGTTTGGCCACAAAGTCAGGGATAAAGTAGGATAAAGGAAGGTATTTAATTACTGTTTTCTTCTCCAGATCCTCAACAGAATAATTGGTGACAAACTCTGTTGCCCAGAAAATGTCTATCGGAATTATTGAGTAAAAAAGAAAACATACAAAAGCAGCAAAGAAAAGAAGGCTGTTTTATTTACCTCCTATTTCAAAACCAGTGTTTTCATGCTATTTTATGTCTTTACACGCCCGATATTGTACATTTTCATAAAAAGTTCAGAATTGTTCCCTAAGTGTTCTTTTAACACACCCTGGTATATTCCTTTGGAAGCACAGATTTTGTTCACTTCAAAAGAGGTGTCTCATTCTCCAGAAAATCCAGTTTGCAAAATGATTGAAGGAAACTTTACCCAAACAATTACCAAGTTTAATAAGAACGACGGCACGTCCCTAATAGCCACGGGTGTTCCATACAGACCTTCTGATATATTTTTCATTGTCCAGCCATTTTCTTTTCAACTCATGAATAAAACAGCAAGTCAGTCTGTCCCTAAGCATATGTTTAAATCTGTAGGTAGAAATTATAGGGCATATGTCTTGGAGTACGAAGAGAAAACGAGATTGTAGGTAACATCAGTTGTTGACCTTTCCAATTTTTAAAAAGTTTGTATGCTAATCATTTCTCACAATTCTCCTCAAGACAAAATAAAATCAGATTAATAAACATTAACCTTTTTTTTACTTTCCTGACACCTTCCAATGTGAGTGAAAGTTGCAACTGACTTAGATTTTGCATTTGTTTACAGATATAGCAATGGTGAAAACTAAATTATTCAGCTCAAAGGATTTCAGTGTGTTGGGACGTGCAATCTCCAGACAATTTAGAAACTTCTTCTGTTCCCCGGGGAAGGAGAAACTGATGTAAACTTGTAAGAGAATGGAGCAAAAAAGAGTTTCTCTGGGGAGTAAAAGTAGGGCTCGTTTAAGTTTCTCTCTTCATAGATCACCAACCCATTGCAAGTCATTGTTATGGCCTGATCAACATAATTCTGGGCTGGCGAAAAATATTTGAATTAATTATAATAATACTTAATACAGGAGAAGGGATGGATAACAGTCATAGGATTTTGGAAGCAGATAAAAATGTTACCAATTTGTATATGGTATCTAATAAAGAAATATAGCATAAATCAGAGCACACAAAAAGTTGCCTTACCAGGCCATTATACTGTATTTGAATGGGAATGCAAGTCTGCACAGAATTATATAACTACATAGATTAAATATGAATCTTAATGTGTTATCATATTGCAAAATAAGATAAATTTTTGTTTGATAAATATTAGACGTGGACTTCATGCGCAAGACAGAAACTGTCCATAAACTCTCATAATACTCAAGTTTTTATTTTGCATTGCTCTTAAGGTTTTCCTTTCTAGACTTATATTGATAACAGGGTTTGGTCCTTGAATATTTGGGAGGGAAAAAAAAAGATGTAAGGAGTTTTATTCCTGTAGTTTGATACACTCCTTCCCATTTTCTTACTTCCAGAAGTTTTTACTCCACTAAGGTACCTGCCTGCTTTGCGGGGCATCTCCAGGTGTGACCTCTGTCTGAAAAGGCAGCAGGCGTGGTGGATACAATGCTTCGAATAGCTTGGAGGAACAGAGCTACCATCTCCCTATCCTAACTACATTATATTAATGAGTTGAAATTAATTTGACATTTTTTCCACCACTCACATACTTGACTTTTATTTACTCTTCATTCGTCTTCTTACTAAGTAAGAAGAACAAAAGTCCTTAACACTTTTTCCCATTGTCAGACAATCCAGCTGAGTCATTTTCTCTACAAGCTTTTGCTTTTGCAATTATTATTATTATTATTTTTTAACCTGAGCCGAGGACTTTGTAGATATTACTACAGCGCATCATCTCCTAAAGTCAGGTCAACAAAGCAGAGGGCCTTTTGTGGCCTTGTTCTGTCCGTAGGATTGTGTGGTCTGAAGAAAGCTTTCTCTCTGTCGCATCCTGATAACTGGTGAGCAAGAAGAGACCAGAGGGTTGAAAACCGTCCCCCTTCCTTTTGGGTTCTCCACACTCCTTTCTTGTCTTTGAATCTTTCTTCCTTCACCAAAGCTTGTCAACAAGGTAAAGCGACACTCTGTCTCTACAAAAAAAGAAAAAAATAAAAACAAGGTGTGCAAAATCGTCTATTCTTAAAGTGACTGTCAAGTTCTCATCATTCTCAGGATTGAGAGCTGCCCCTTATCAAGTTAGACTGAGTGTTTTGCCAGTATTACTTAGCTGGATCTTATCGCTAACTTTTAATTCGTCTTACATAACATTGCATCATCATTTTCCTAAAATATCACATTTATCATGTCTGTTCTACTCCTGATCTTTTCATAGACTCCAGGTAGAAATGCAGATTCTTCCCTGTAGGGTGCCGTGGCCTCACTCATCTCACTCCTTCCCAACCCACACAGTGTTCCAGGCAGCCTGGACTCCCAGAATCCTGCCTATGGTTGCTCATTCTCACCTTATTCCTTGCTTATATCGTTTCTTCCACCTGGAATATTCTTCCTTCTCCTTATCAACTGTCCAAAGCTTGTCTGCTCTTTATAAGCCATGTATAAACCTCTTTCCTCTATGTAAGTTATTTACCTTTGCTCACATTAATCAGCCTATGTCAACTCTTAATGTCCAAATAATAATTATTCTACTAACACTTGCTTCGTAGTTCCAACTGTGTTATGGTTTTCCTTCTGGGCTAGAGGAACATTTCCTTGACAAGAGGCAATTTCATAAAATAGCATTATACAGATGGCTGATGCTTGGTAAACGTTGCTCTTTGGTGGATAGATTTACTAAAGGCGGTAGTACTTAAATTGTCATTGATCTTGGAATTTCAAGTTGAGGGTAACATTTGGGGGCAATCACCTTATGCCAGGCCCATCTAAACAATATTTCTGGAGATCTGCTTATCTACCCCCAAACATGGCTGTATTGAATTTGATTCTGACATTCACATCAAGGAAGGGCATGTAGTTAGTTTTGTTTTATAAAATCTTCACATCAAGTCTCCCTTTTGCTCAATAATCTTTCCATGGGTGCTACTCAGAGTTAACTTTCATAAACATTTATTCACCGCGTATTTCATGTGTTTTCAATATAAGTCTAGAAAGGAAAACCTTAAGAGCAATGCAAAATAAAAACTTGAGTATTATGAGAGTTTATGGACAGTTTCTGTCTTGCGCATGAAGTCCACGTCTAATATTTATCAAACAAAAATTTATCTTATTTTGCAATATGATAACACATTAAGATTCATATTTAAATAAATGTTTATGAAAGTTAACTCTGAGTAGCACCCATGGAAAGATTATTGAGCAAAAGGGAGACTTGATGTGAAGATTTTATAAAACAAAACTAACTACATGCCCTTCCTTGATGTGAATGTCAGAATCAAATTCAATACAGCCATGTTTGGGGGTAGATAAGCAGATCTCCAGAAATATTGTTTAGATGGGCCTGGCATAAGGTGATTGCCCCCAAATGTTACCCTCAACTTGAAATTCCAAGATCAATGACAATTTAAGTACTACCGCCTTTAGTAAATCTATCCACCAAAGAGCAACGTTTACCAAGCATCAGCCATCTGTATAATGCTATTTTATGAAATTGCCTCTTGTCAAGGAAATGTTCCTCTAGCCCAGAAGGAAAACCATAACACAGTTGGAACTACGAAGCAAGTGTTAGTAGAATAATTATTATTTGGACATTAAGAGTTGACATAGGCTGATTAATGTGAGCAAAGGTAAATAACTTACATAGAGGAAAGAGGTTTATACATGGCTTATAAAGAGCAGACAAGCTTTGGACAGTTGATAAGGAGAAGGAAGAATATTCCAGGTGGAAGAAACGATATAAGCAAGGAATAAGGTGAGAATGAGCAACCATAGGCAGGATTCTGGGAGTCCAGGCTGCCTGGAACACTGTGTGGGTTGGGAAGGAGTGAGATGAGTGAGGCCACGGCACCCTACAGGGAAGAATCTGCATTTCTACCTGGAGTCTATGAAAAGATCAGGAGTAGAACAGACATGATAAATGTGATATTTTAGGAAAATGATGATGCAATGTTATGTAAGACGAATTAAAAGTTAGCGATAAGATCCAGCTAAGTAATACTGGCAAAACACTCAGTCTAACTTGATAAGGGGCAGCTCTCAATCCTGAGAATGATGAGAACTTGACAGTCACTTTAAGAATAGACGATTTTGCACACCTTGTTTTTATTTTTTTCTTTTTTTGTAGAGACAGAGTGTCGCTTTACCTTGTTGACAAGCTTTGGTGAAGGAAGAAAGATTCAAAGACAAGAAAGGAGTGTGGAGAACCCAAAAGGAAGGGGGACGGTTTTCAACCCTCTGGTCTCTTCTTGCTCACCAGTTATCAGGATGCGACAGAGAGAAAGCTTTCTTCAGACCACACAATCCTACGGACAGAACAAGGCCACAAAAGGCCCTCTGCTTTGTTGACCTGACTTTAGGAGATGATGCGCTGTAGTAATATCTACAAAGTCCTCGGCTCAGGTTAAAAAATAATAATAATAATAATTGCAAAAGCAAAAGCTTGTAGAGAAAATGACTCAGCTGGATTGTCTGACAATGGGAAAAAGTGTTAAGGACTTTTGTTCTTCTTACTTAGTAAGAAGACGAATGAAGAGTAAATAAAAGTCAAGTATGTGAGTGGTGGAAAAAATGTCAAATTAATTTCAACTCATTAATATAATGTAGTTAGGATAGGGAGATGGTAGCTCTGTTCCTCCAAGCTATTCGAAGCATTGTATCCACCACGCCTGCTGCCTTTTCAGACAGAGGTCACACCTGGAGATGCCCCGCAAAGCAGGCAGGTACCTTAGTGGAGTAAAAACTTCTGGAAGTAAGAAAATGGGAAGGAGTGTATCAAACTACAGGAATAAAACTCCTTACATCTTTTTTTTTCCCTCCCAAATATTCAAGGACCAAACCCTGTAGGCTGTGAGTGTACGATCTCTGCTTGAAGACCATGCCTGTGACGTACAGCATCTTGGGTTTAGCATATCTCATAAGAGACAGGGGATGCGCTGGTGACAAGTTTACCTTGGAAAAGGCTTCCTTGATAGTTCTTTTCCAATGTCTGAAGGGTTATGAAGTGAAAGTGGAATTAGGTTTATTCTCTACGATCCTACCAGTATTCATGGGTAGAAGTTGCAGAGTTTTGGACTTGCTTGTTGGGGCAATTTTCCAATAGTCTAAGGTGGATATCAATAAATCAGACTGATTTGTGAGATAGTGAGTTCCTTATCACTGAACTTGCTCATGCTGAGCTTGAGGGAACAGGTGCCACAGGTGTTACAGGGGGATTAACATACGTTACAAGGGATGTTAGGTTGATAGCTCCAGATCCTTTCTAAAGCTAAAATTCCAACATTATGTAACATCCAGGTCTCAAGAAAGGGAGAATGGAAGAGAATATTGGTACCCAGACAGAGAGGTATACAAGGTGATGAGGAAAGAGCCCAGTAGCTATTAACTAGTATTTATTTTAGGAGAACCTGTTCATCAACTTTCTTACATAGAAAATATGAATTAAAAATCTAATGGCATAAGGATCTAGAATTATTTTTCCTTCCAGAGTGAAGGGAAATACAATCCTACTACATAAGACACAAACTAAGAACAGGAAAAGGAAAGGCAATGGAAAGTAAACCAAAATTCTTCCCTATTTTCTCCCTTCTCTTCTTAAACCCAGTTCTGATAATCTAACTAACAGAGAGTTTGGGTCATGTTTTTTGTCCAACGCTATTAGGCTGAAGAGATGTTTGTTGTAGTCTCTTTGGGTATGCGATTTGGTGCAAGCACTTTATAAATATTTAACAAGTGTTGTTGTATTTGATGAAATAATTCTACTTCTGAGAATTTGCATAAGGGAAGTATGTGAAATATACAAAAACTGTATGTACAAAGATATTGCAGTTATATTAATTATTATAAATAATCAGAATCAAATTGTACATTATAGCCACCAGTATTAGTTTGCTAGGGTTACTGTAACAACAGTGGTGTAAAAAACAGGAATGCATATCTCAGAATCAGGGAGGCCAGGAAGCCCATGATTAAGGTTCTGGCCTAATCAGGTCCTAGAGAGGGCGCACTTCACTTGGCTTGTGGACAGGGACCTTCTGACGTTGCTTTTACGTGACCTTTTTTTTCCCTGCACAAGTGCACCAGGACAGGAAGGAAGAGACAGCAAGCTGTCTGGTGTGTCTAATTCTTACAAAAGCACTAATCCCATTGGACCAGGGCCCTACACTCATGACCTCCTCTACTTCTAATTACTTCCCCCAAAGCCTCATCTCCAACTATCAACACAATGAGAATTAGGGTTGAACATACAACTTTTCGAGAGGTACAATTCAGTCCATAATAATGACTCAATAATGAAATTTACAAAACTATGTAATAATGCACAATGGACTTTTAATACATTAGGTAAAAATAATATAGAAACTGCATATCCAATATTATTACAATCATGGTAATAAAAACTTGGGCATAGAAAACAAATGGCTTTAAAGAAAAATACTGACATCTAAACCATGGCTAAGGTTTAGAGTGGTAAGACTATGAACACTTTTAATTTATTTTTCTTTTCTTTGTGAAACCTATTTTCCAAGTTTTAGTAAACATGTATCTGTAACTTTAAAACTTCCCTGGAGGAATCAAGTTGGTGAAAAAATGCCTACAAGTCAACTCAACAGGAAGAGCTGATGAGGCCGGGTGCGGTGGCTCAGGCCTGTAATCCCAACACTCTGGGAGGCCAAGGCAGGTAGATTGCCTAAGCTCAGAAGTTTGATACCAGCCTGAGCAAGAGCGAGATCCTGTCTCTAAAAAATAGCCAGGTGTTGGGCAGCGCCTGTGGCTCAGTCGGTAAGGTACCAGCCCCATATACCGAGGGTGGCGGGTTCAAACCCGGCCCCGGCTGAACTGCAACCAAAAAATAGCTGGGCATTGTGGCAGGCACCTGTAGTCCCAGCTACTTGGGAGGCTGAGGCAAGAGAATCGCTTAAGCCCAGGAGTTGGAGGTTGCTGTGAGCTGTGTGATGCCATGGCACTCTACTGAGGGCCATAAAGTGAGACTCTGTCTCTACAGAAAAAAAAAAAAAAATAGCCAGGTTTTGTGGTGAGAGCCTGTATCCTCAGCTACTCGGGAGGCTGAGGCAAGAGGATTGAGGTTTCTGTGAACTATGACGTCACAGCACTCTACCCAGGATGACAAAGTGAGATACTCTCAGAAAAAAAAAAAAAAAAAAGGACTGATGGAGAATCTATTCTACTACTTTTGTAATACAAGGTGACTCTGCAGGTCAAGAAAGACACACACAAGCAGATCCTTGGCCACCTGGAGAGACAGCTCCCTTATGCCATCGTCAGATCTCAGAGGACACGTGGTTGACCTTCAGTAATTATTTATCAAACTCAGTGTTTCTGCAGTAAGATTATGGCTGGGTACGTTGGGAAGCAATGGGAAAATCAGCAAAGTTCTAGCATGCATTCCCAATAATTTGCCTTTTCTAGGAAGAATTAACTTTTGCCAAATATATATGTAGTTGACTGGAAGTGTGTTATTTTACTGCATCTGAAATCCTATGTATTTCTGACAATTTAATAGCTTTATAGTGTTATGAAGTTTACGTTCCCCCCAAAGAGGAATGAAATCAATACCCTTCATTCTTTGTAGATTAAGTATTAAGTCAATTCCAGAATGTCAGGGTAGCAGATGGCAGTGTTCCCGAAACTTGAGAGGTCCAGAAGTGTAAATTAAATTACTGCAGCATCTAAAGAACAAATCTGCTTTAAAATTTTTAAGCTATTTTTTTCTATATGTTATTCCAGTACCATAATAATTCCTTTGGGACTGATGACTTCCTCTGAGGAGGAAATAGGAGGGTGATTTCCCAACATCTGAAATAATCTATTGTTAATTATGTAGCAATGTCAAGTATAGACGTCATAATGTTCATAGGACCTCGCATGGTGCACAGCTGTACAAAATAATTACCTCTTAATGCATATTTTAGAAAATGAAATTTGACAACCTTGGCTTATCCCCTTTCCTCAGAATCTCTTACTTTTAATTACCTGTATGTATGAATAATTATGCAGTTCTGTCTACCAGGGATGTCAAATTTAGTCACCTTTCCTCCTAATTGTCTCTGCTACCAGTTCTTTCCCACCACCCATCACACTTGGATGCCATAAGTATGAAGAAAATGGAGAGGCGGAGCAAGATGGGGGCCGAGTAACAGCTTCCTTGCATCTGGGCACCGTGAGTCTGGGGAGATAGGACTCCAGGCATCTCTGGCTGGTCAGATCTGCCAATCATCACCCCTGCGAGGATACAGGGAGTCAGCGAGAGACTTCTGGACCCCAAGAGGAGGACTAAAACAGTGGAAAAACGGCAAGTGGTCGCGTGTGTTCAATCTGTCTAAACCCGCCCACAACTTCCACAGGCACGAGAACTTAAAGAGCAAGAAGAAGTGAAAGGAAAATTAGGGCAAGGAAACAGAAAAAAGAAATCACTCATGGGGACGAATCAGCAGAAAACTCCAGGCAACATGAAGAACCTCCACAACAACCCCGCCAAGGGACCATGAGGTAGCTACTGCAGAGGACTCCACCTATAAAGAAATGTTAGGAATGACAGAAAGGGAATTTAGAATACACATGTTGAAAACAATGAAAGAAATGATGGAAACAATGAAGGAAACTGCTAATAAAGTGGAAAATAACCAAAAGGAAATCCAAAAACAGAATCAAATAAGAGATGAACGATATGAAGAATATAAAAAGGATATAGCAGACATGAAGGAACTGAAACAGTCAATCAGGGAACTTAAAGATGCAATGGAAAGTATCAGCAACAGGTTAGACCATGCAGAAGAAAGAATTTCAGAGGTAGAAGACAAAGTCCTTGAGATAACTCAGATAGTAAAACAGGCAGAAAAGAAGAGAGAGAAAGCAGAACGTTCACTGTCAGAATTATGGGACTTTATGAAGCATTCCAACATACGAGTTATAGGAATCCCAGAAGGGGAAGAACAATGTCCCAGAGGAATGGAAGCCATACTAGAGAATATTATAAAAGAAAATTTCCCAAATATCACCAAAGATTCTGACACACTGCTTTCAGAGGGATATCGGACACCAGGTCGCCTCAACTCTAACTGAGCTTCTCCAAGACACATTCTGATGAACCTGTCCAAAGTCAAGACAAAAGAAAAGATTCTGCAAGCTGCCAGGAGTAAGCGCCAGTTGACCTACAGGAGCAAATCCATCAGAGTGACCGCAGACTTCTCTAATGAAACTTTCCAAGCAAGAAGACAATGGTCATCTACCTTTAATATACTTAAACAGAACAATTTCCGGCCCAGAATTCTGTTCCCTGCTAAGCTAAGCTTCAAAATTGACGGAGAAATCAAATCATTTATGGATATACAAACATTGAGGAAATTCGCCACAACAAGATCAGCTCTACAGGAAATACTTCAACCTGTTCTGCACACTGACCACCACAATGGATCACCAGCAAAGTAAGAACTCAGAAATTAAAGGACAGAACCTAACCTCCACACTGATGCAAAAGATAAAACTAAGCAATGGACTCTCACAAAATAAGACGAATACAATACTACCACACTTATCAATTATCTCAATAAATGTTAGTGCCTTGAATTCCCCACTGAAGAGACATAGATTGGCTGACTGGATTAAAAAACACAAGCCATCCATTTGCTGTCTGCAAGAAACACACCTGGCTTCAAAAGCTCCAAATTAAAGCTCCAAGTCAAGGGTTGGAAGACAATTTTTCAGGCAAATGGCATTCAGAAGAAAAGAGGAGCTGATATCTTATTTTCAGATACATGTGGATTTAAAGCAACTAAAGTCAAAAAAGAGAAAGATGGTCACTTTATATTGGTCAAGGGAAAAATACAACAAGAAGATATTTCAATTCTAAATATTTATGCACCCAATTTAAATGCTCCCAGATTCTTGAAACAGACCTTACTCAGTCTGGGCAATATGATATCTGATAATACCATAATAACAGGGGACTTTAACACTCCTCTTACAGAGCTGGACAGATCCTCTAAACAGAAATTAAACAAAGATATAAGAGATTTAAATGAGACCCTAGAACAACTGTGCTTGATAGACGCATATAGAACACTCCACCCCAAAGATAAAGAATATACATTCTTCTCATCACCCCATGAAACATTCTCCAAAACTGATCATATCCTGGGACACAAAACAAATATCAACAGAATCAAAATAACTGAAATTTTACCTTGTATCTTCTCAGATCATAAGGCACTAAAGGTGGAACTCAACTCTAATAAAAACGCTCGACCCCACACAAAGGCATGGAAATTAAACAATCTTCTGTTGCATAACACATGGGTGCAGGAAGAAATAAAATAGGAAATCATTAACTTCCTTGAGCATAACAACAATGAAGACACAAGCTACCAAAACCTGTGGGATACTGCAAAAGCAGTTTTGAGAGGAAAATTCATCGCTTTAGATGCCTGCATTCAAAAAACAGAAACAGAGCGCATCAACAATCTCACAAGAGATCTTATGGAATTGGAAAAAGAAGAACAATCTAAGCCTAAACTCAGTAGAAGAAAAGAAATATCCAAAATCAAATCAGAGATCAATGAAATTGAAAACAAAAGAATCATTCAGAAAATTAATGA
Source organism: Nycticebus coucang (assembly GCF_027406575.1). NCBI lineage: Eukaryota > Metazoa > Chordata > Mammalia > Primates > Lorisidae > Nycticebus > Nycticebus coucang. The sequence continues at coordinate 25,543,397 of NC_069789.1, read as the reverse complement.
AACAAGGAGTTGGTTTTTTGAAAAAATAAATAAAATAGATAAACCATTGGCCAGACTAAAGAGGAATAGAAAAGTAAAATCTCTAGTAACTTCAATCAGAAATGATAAAGGGGAAATAACAACTGATCCCACAGAGATACAACAGATCATCTCTGAATACTACCAGAAACTCTATGCCCAGAAATTTGACAATGTGAAGGAAATGGATCAATATTTGGAATCACACCCTCTCCCTAGACTCAGCCAGCAAGAAATAGAGCTCCTGAACAGACCAATTTCAAGCAATGAGATCAAAGAAACAATAAAAAATCTTCCAACCAAAAAATGTCCTGGTCCAGATGGCTTCACTCCAGAATTCTATCAAACCTTCAAGGAAGAGCTTATTCTTGTACTGCAGAAATTATTCCAAAAAAATTGTGGAAGAAGGAATCTTCCCCAACACATTCTATGAAGCAAACATCACCCTGATACCAAAACCAGGAAAAGACCCAAACAAAAAGGAGAATTTCAGACCAATCTCACTCATGAATATAGATGCAAAAATTCTCAACAAAATCCTAGCCAATAGATTACAGCTTATCATCAAAAAAGTCATTCATCATGATCAAGTAGGCTTCATCCCAGGGATGCAAGGCTGGTTTAACATACGCAAGTCCATAAACGTTATCCACCATATTAACAGAGGCAAAAATAAAGATCACATGATCCTCTCAATAGATGCAGAAAAAGCATTTGATAAAATCCAGCATCCTTTTCTAATTAGAACACTGAAGAGTATAGGCATAGGTGGCACATTTCTAAAACTGATTGAAGCTATCTATGACAAACCCACAGCCAATATTTTACTGAATGGAGTAAAACTGAAAGCTTTTCCTCTTAGAACTGGAACCAGACAAGGTTGTCCTCTGTCACCTTTACTATTCAACATAGTGCTGGAAGTTCTAGCCAATACAATTAGGCAAGACAAGGAAATAAAGGGAATCCAAATGGGAGCAGAGGAGGTCAAACTCTCCCTCTTTGCTGACGACATGATCTTATACTTAGAGAACCCCAAAGACTCAACCACAAGACTCCTAGAAGTCATCAAAAAATACAGTAATGTTTCAGGATATAAAATCAATATCCACAAGTCAGTAGCCTTTGTATACACCAATAACAGTCAAGATGAGAAGCTAATTAAGGACACAACTCCCTTCACCATAGTTTCAAAGAAAATGAAATACCTAGGAATATACCTAACGAAGGAGGTGAAGGACCTCTATAAAGAAAACTATGAAATCCTCAGAAAGGAAATAGCAGAGGATATTAATAAATGGAAGAAAATACCATGCTCATGGATGGGAAGAATAAACATAGTTAAAATGTCTATACTTCCCAAAGCAATCTACCTAGTCAATGCCATTCCTATCAAAATACAAACATTGTACTTTCAAGATTTGGAGAAAATGATTCTGAGTTTTGTATGGAACCGGAAAAAAACCCGTATAGCTAAGGCAGTTCTCTGTAACAAAAATAAAGCTGGGGGCATCAGCATACCAGATTTTAGTCTGTACTACAAAGCCATGGTGGTCAAGACAGCATGGTACTGGCACAAAAACACAGACATAGACACTTGGAATAGAATTGAAAACCAAGAAATGAAACTAACATCTTACAACCACCTAATCTTCGATAAACCGAACAAGAACATACCTTGGGGGAAAGACTCCCTATTCAATAAATGGTGTTGGGAGAACTGGATGTCTACATGTAAAAGACTGAAACTGGACCCACACCTTTCCCCACTCACAAAAATTGATTCAAGATGGATAAAGGACTTAAACTTAAGGCATGAAACAATAAAAATCCTCCAAGAAAGCATAGGAAAAACACTGGAAGATATTGGCCTGGGGAAAGACTTCACGAAGAAGACTGCCATGGCAATTGCAACAACAACAAAAATAAACAAATGGTACTTCATTAAACTGAAAAGCTTCTGTACAGCTAAGGAGACAATAACCAAAGCAAAGATACAACCTACACAATGGGAAAGGATATTTGCATATTTTCAATCAGACAAAAGCTTGATAACTAGGATCTATAGAGAACTCAAATTAATCCACGTGAAAAAAGCCAATAATCCCATATACCAATGGGCAAGAGACATGAATAGAACTTTCTCTAAAGACGACAGACGAATGGCTAACAAACAGATGAAAAAATGTTCATCATCTCTATATATTAGAGAAATGCAAATCAAAACAACCCTGAGATATCATCTAACCCCAGTGAGAATGGCCCACATCACAAAATCTCAAAACTGCAGATGCTGGCGTGGATGTGGAGAGAAGGGAACACTTTTACACTGCTGGTGGGACTGTAAACTAGTACAACCTTTCTGGAAGGAAGTATGGAGAAACCTCAAAGCACTCAAGCTAGACCTCCCATTTGATCCTGCAATCCCATTACTGGGCATCTACCCAGAAGGAAAAAAGTCCTTTTATCATAAGGACACTTGTACTAGACTGTTTACTGCAGCTCAATTTACAATCGCCAAAATGTGGAAACAGCCTAAATGCCCACCAACCGAGGAATGGATTAACAAGCTGTGGTATATGTATACCATGGAATACTATTCAGCCATTAAAAAAAATGGAGACTTTACATCCTTCGTATTAACCTGGATGGACACGGAAGACATTATTCTTAGTAAAGCATCACAAGAATGGAGAAGCATGAATCCTATGTACTCAATTTTGATATGAGGACAATTAATGACAATTAAGGTTATGGGGGGGGAAGCAGAAAGGGGGATGGAGGGAGGGGGGTGGGTCCTTGGTTTGTGTCACACTTTATGGGGGCAAGACATGATTGGAAGAGGGACTTTGCCTAACAATTGCAATCAGTGTAACCTGGCTTATTGTACCCTCAATGAATCCCCAACAATAAAAAAAAAAAAAAAGTACGAAGAAAATGATTCAAGCAACTGAGTTATCTTTATTTTCTTCTATTTTTTTTTTTTGAGGAAATGATTGAAACATTTCCTGTGAAATCAGTGTAAGTCTCCCCTAAAAAAGGGAACAGGTTTCAGTTACTCAGCCCTCAAAATAGCACAACAATTCTCACTTCTTGTTAAAACTACCATCCTTTTAAAAGTCTGCCCTTTCTTCTCTCTTACACTAAAGTCTGCCGCTCCCCTCTCTCTTATACTTCTTGAACTCCTCACCTCACTTTTCTCCTTCTGTTCTAGACTGATTTTTCTACACCCAAACCCACCCCCTGTCTGGCTTTTCATCTTTTTGCCTCTATCCACCCTGAAATCAATTTTGCTCGAATACTTTTCCTTCTGAAACAGGCTAAACAGTGATTTTATTTGGGCAGTTGTTTTCAGGTATTATTTCTTTCCTTATTGAAGTGTCTCTGCCTCTGGGCTTTTATAGCAAATATATATTATTCAGTCCATAGAAAAACTAAATAGCATGAAAGTCGAAATAAAAGATTTTTTTTTTTTCTCCTTAACACACACACTAATCTGAGTGCATATAAACGCCAAGTACAGGAATGTTCCAGTGTGTTTCTGGATATGTGTATTTGAAGAAAAGCTAATACGAACTATTTATTTTATGTTAACTATCTGCCAGGCTTTTCTGTAACTGCTTTACACATATTTTTTAATTCAAACTTGGGTCTCAAAAAATGGATGTTTTCATAAGTTTCATTTTAAAGAGGAGGAAATTGGAACTCACACAGGTTAAGGATCTTGTCCTAAATCCTCAGTCAGCTAAGAAGGACAGATGAGAGATGAATTCTAGGAGGAGGGCAACCGTGTCCATGTCCCAACCAAGACACCCACACCGTTGCTCTGGTGACAGCTTGCATTTTTATGGTATTTTACATTTTATAATAAAGACAGCACTTACATTTTTGTTATTAGATTTCCTTTCAAGCCATAGGGCATGTATCATTATCTCTATTCTAACACTGCATGAACTCGAGTGTAGGGAGGTCAAGTGTCCCATCTAAGGCCAGACACTTAGCAAACAGCAAAGTTAGGGCCAGAAATCACGTCTTTTGTCGTGAAGTCCAACATGTGCTTTTTACCATTTTACTTGATAAAAATGGCTTCTGTGTTCTCAGTATTGTAATCAATGATCTTACCAGAGGATATGTTAGTGTGTACATGAGAAGATGTTTCATTTAGAGGCAATGCTTCCATGTAATTGAAAATAAAAAAGAAATCAATGGCTCGGCGTTTGTAGCTCAGTGGTTATGGAACTACCATATACACGGGGGCTGATGGGTTCGAGCCCGGCCTGGGCCTGCTAAACAACCACAACTACAATAGAAAAAGAAATAGCCAGGCATTGTGGCGGGTGCCTGTAGTCCCAGCTATTCAGGAGGCTGAGGCAAGAGAATCTCTTAAGCCCAAGAGTTTGACGTTGCTGTGAGCAATGATGCCACGGCACTCTACCAAGGATGACATAGTGAGACTCTGTCTCCAAAAACAAACAAACAAACAAAAAAAGAAATCAAGACCAATGATTTTGAAGTAGTTAGGGCTTTGAATTGTGTCAACTCTCTAGAATCAAAGAGATGAAGTTAAATAATAGTGTAATTCAAAACCCAACTATAGAATAGTAAACCAGATATATTTCAAAGATCAAATTCTTTTCTTCTGGTTCTTAAAAATACAGTAGAACCTCCACAGCTGACCACCTCTCTACATTGACCACCTCCATAAGCTGATGTAATCTTCACAGACTGGACATGCCCCACATGTACACATCAGCACAGCAGGCCGGGTTCCTTATGTTGACCACCTCTGTATGTGGACCAGTTTGTTATGGTCCCTTGGGTGGCCAACATACAGAGGTTGTACTGTAATTTAAAAAATAGATTTCCTTTACTTTTCATTTCCTGTAAATATGACTCCTCTAAAACAATTAGTTTATATAACTATAATGATAGTTTGAAAAGTTCTGGTAGCACAAGTTTGAATTTTTTGTTTGTTTGTTTGTTTGTTTTTGTAGAGACAGAGTCTCACTTTATGGCCCTCGGTAGAGTGCCGTGGCCTCACACAGCTCACAGCAACCTCCAACTCCTGGGCTTAAGCGATTCTCTTGCCTCAGCCTCCCGAGTAGCTGGGACTACAGGCGCCCGCCACAACGCCCGGCTATTTTTTGGTTGCAGTTCAGCCGGGGCCGGGTTTGAACCCACCACCCTCGGTATATGGGACCGGTGCCCTACCGACTGAGCCACAGGCGCTGCCCACAAGTTTGAATTTTTATTGCAGAGGCTCATAACATGAGCCTCCGCCTTTATTGTTTCCCAGGGAATGACTGTACTAAGCACAGTGAATAATGATAGCAGTCCCTGGCTCCTCAAGATTTCTCTCAAAAGTGAAGCAAAATAATTATACAAGTAGTATCACTGCACCAACAACTCAAAGCAGTAAAATAAACCTTACTAAGTAATAACAATCTACAAAATACTATTTTAATTTGTCAGTACATTGCGTAGTAAAGAAGATACTATACAAAAAACAAGAGGGTAAGATACTAAAGAAATTTCATACACAAAAAATCCAAAAATAAAAGAGAAATATATTTTAATAATCAAGTCCAACTTTACCTGCAACATCAGATCTATGGTGTTTTTTGTTTTTTTTTTTCGGCCGAGGCTGGGTTTGAACCACCACCTCTGGTATACGGGGCCAGCACCCTACTCCTCTGAGCCACAGGCAATGCCCTATGGCTTTTTCTTTTTGTGTGTGTAACATGTCAATGAAAAATATAGAACTCTAAAAGGTGAAAAAACACTAATGAAAATAGAAGTGTAATTTTTAATATAAATTTAATATAAAATGGTATATACTTTTTTTTTACATGGAAAATGCAGCTAAAAATTAGTGTGACAATTACAGGATGCTAAAAGATGACTCAGAAGTTTTTCCTCAACTTTATATTCATATGCTTATTAAAGTGCAAAAGAATGGAACGTTTTAATCCCTTTGATTTTAAACTCAGATTAACAAAGTAAAAATTAAAAAAGTAATTAATCAGGGGGAAAGAAATCTAGTAATCTAAACCAACTAGCAAAAAATTATTAGCCCAGGGCGGTGCCTGTGGCTCAAGGAGTAGGGCACCGGCCCCATATACCAGAGGTGGCAGATTCAAACCCAGCCTCAGCCAAAAAAAAAATTATTAACTCACCCTTCTGCAAGAGTAAATTTGCATTCCATAGCACTTTTTTAACCAAATAATGTCAAAGACTTTTTCTTATTTCTTGGAACGTCAAACCTCATCTTGAAGATTCAGAACTCAGATGGCCCTTTACACAAGGTCACTGTCTTGAAACAAAGACATAATCATATGCCCAGGACGGCTGAGCTCCTCAGAGCCTGTGACAGATGATTTTTGCTGTTTCTTTCTGACTCAAGAAAACCCTCAGATGCTGTGGTAGAAAGTGAGACAGAAGAAGACCTTGTAGTCATTATGTGATTTTATACCTAAAAATAATAATATTTGCAACCCATAAATTGTTAGGTTTATATTGATCTAATTCTTTATGAATAACACACATTTGAGTGATAAAAAAGCTCCTGAGTTAGGGTCTTCAATTGCCAACCACAAGACTTCAATTATTTTTGGTATACTCATCTGTAAATCTTCTCTATGTAATACATTTCAGAATGTTGATTTTTTTTTTGTCTTTAATTCTCTTGAACTGAATAGATATCTAATGGTCTGAAACCAGACTGTTAGACAGCATAAGCTCACTCAGTCTTAATGCACAGTATCTAATATATGAATGATTCCTACGTGCAAAGGGACTAGAAATCATCTTTGTGAAATATGGCTTTCTGTCATTCATACATGTATTCTCAGAGGCTAACCTCTCTTTTATTCATAATGGAAAAATATGGCTCATCAGGTAGGAAATTGATGGCAACCCTTGAAGTTTATCTCCTGATTTCATATCATCAAAGCATTAAACAAATCCAAATTCAGAGGTATTCTTGCCCTTCCCTTGAAGGGCAGCGCCCACATCTCTGCTTCTTTTCCGATGAGAGAGTGTGAGTTTTTCTCATGCCTTTCACATGGCTCTCATCTTGGCGGAACTATACCGAGTCTTCCCACTCAGCACCTCTTTAGAGATAATTATGAGTAAAGGATCCAATTGCTAAGGTTTCTTCTAATTAAATGAACTCATGACTAATAAGATCACAGTCAAAGAACAGACTTTCCTCTGTACGTGTCTGCCTCGGCTGCCATAAAATGCCACTGAATGCCGTAAACAACGGACACTTATTTTTCATAGTCCTGGAGTCTGGGGAGTCCAAGGTTTTACCAGTTTGGTTCCCAGACAGGGCTTTCTTCCTCACTTTCAGAAATCCACCTTCTCATACGGCTTTTCCCTTGGAGAAAGAGACTCCAAACATTATGACCTCCCTTAGTAATTATTACCTCCTAAAAGCCCTGTCTCCAAATACAGTCACCTTGGGGGTTAGGGCTTCCACACAGAAATGGTTGGGGTTTCAAAATTCAGTGCTTAAAGTTCTGAAAAGCCAAAGGACTCTTAAATCCTGTAAACAAAAAGGAGACAGAATGAATCTACTTTGACCTGTGTAGCTAGAATTTTTTAGAGAGCCAAACGCAACAATGATAATACGTTCCTAGAAAGCTACGTGAAGAAAATGGGGGGCGGGGAGGAAGCCGAGTTATACATAAATACACAATGAGGATAGAAACACTGTCCACGATCTGATTTCTTTTCCTAAATATACGTAAGATGGATATTTTTGAAGTACATGAATAAAATTCATAGAGGCTGTTGGAAAAGTTTAAAGGTCAACAGAAGGTCAGAAGGTACAGAAGCCAAAACAAACAGAAATCTCTTCTCCTAAGCCCAATTCTTTGAAAAATCAGATGCCACAATATTCTTTAGTTTCCACTCACGTTACTTCCCCCAGTTTCACTGTCAAGAAACCATGTCCTTCCTCCACTGTAAAACCCTCCTGTGCACAGTCGCTGTCTGCTTCTTCCCTTACAGAAAGAGCAAACAGAGCTATCATCTTCTCTCAAGAGTTTAAAGATCGCTGAATTTCCTGCTGGCAGCCCCTTCAGTTTTCATAACTTTCTCTGTCTTTCTTCTGTTACTCTTCTGTGTGATTATCCTGCAAACTTTCTTCACATTCTCGTTAAGAACCAATATACTCATTAGAAGCTCAATGGTCCTGAGCCTAACAGCAGGATTACCTTGCAGTCCCCTCTATATTTCTAAAAATAGCTGACAAAATTTCAAACGAGTGCCATACAACAGTTCCTTCCTTAACCTCAGCTGCTATTTCTTATTCAAGAGCAGTTCATTTCCCCCCCAAATTTTAACTAACTACAGACCTTTGATTGTTTTTAATATAGAAATCTTCTCTGAGTAGATTTTTAATTCTCAAGTGTTGATTGTTGGACCTCCGTTCTCTTGAATTCCATAGATACTCTGCCCCACAGAAAAGGTTGGGGTTCACATATACAAAATTCTCAGAAGTGGCAGCACCACACAAGACTGATTTCTTCAAAAGACACATGCCCCAAATTATCACCCTGCCCAACTAACCTCCGAACATTAAACTGGAAGACATGACTGTTCTGCTCAAGGCACCTAAAAGCGAGACCAATGTTAGATTCAAGAGAAGGGACCTGGAGCAGATTCCAGGAAAGACATCTCGGGAACTGACATCAGACACTGATGACATTTAAAATCGCTAATTCATTTTGAGATCATTGTGACCCCTGAGGCCTCTTGCCTCAGGGTCCCTGTCAAAACACTGAAATAAATACTCTGATTTTATTACTTCACAATTGATCCTTCCAGACACTTGGTCTTTAGGGGAACTCCTCAAATGGTGTGCTTTTAAGTCCTAGGTCTAAAATAGACATCCTATTTCATACCAAAATATGGAGACAGGCATTTCATTCACTATTTATACACATATCCAAAGTAGAAGACGTTAACATAACTGAAGAAAAGAATGCCCCTGGTTGTTTTGGTTAAAATTTCAAAAAATTTGAAATGTTTGTTTGACATGTAGTGGCTAAAAATTTAAAAATAAACACACTGAAAAAAAAATACACTCTATTGATTTCCACATCAATACCACATAAAATATTTAGAGTTCATTTAAAATTATGACTGACTATTTTCTCTCTGGGAACAATGTTTAAAACTTAAAATGAAGGAATTACTATATGATAAAATCCCCAGGTAGACATGGGGGACACAGCTTAATGTCATTCTAATCTGTCTTCAGATAATTACTTAGTACTTACTCTTTCAAGTTGACATTTTGTTTAAATTAAACTGAATACACAAATTGTATCATCTACGTCTCTTGGCAAAATGATGAAAAGTTCGTAGCCTCTGACCTATACAATATTTTCTTTTTTTTTTTTTTGGTAACAATCAGGAAAGTGTTCTACGGACATGTTGAATGAGGTAAAATTATTTCAGCAAACACAAAAGCATACCCACAATATTTCAAAAAATTACTGTTAAAACCAAACCTTTGGAAGTTCTTCACTTCACTTACCAATGCCTCACTTTTTAAGTGTGAAAGCCAAGTGCTTTCTGGATATCCCAAGTCTGCCTTTCCAGCCAGTCACTGCCCAGCTTCTGCGCTCTGACCTTGGAGGTTTTGTTTCTTGAATGGAACTGTCTCCTGGTTTCTCCAACTCCAGAGTGGATTCCTGCAGCAGCACCCTGGGCTGGGCTTGTGAAAGCTCCCATCCCCGGGGGAGCCTGTTAAACTTTTCTGAGTGATGCCAGTTCTTCAGCTTGCTCGGTCCCGCCTAGAGACCATTAGCGAACCAGAGGATTCTGCATCCTGCTGCCCTCAATTAGGGTCCAAACATCATAATTACTTCAACCTCAAATACATAGCCATTTCTTATTAACCCTTAGGATTCCTATCTGTGTGGAATAGTACATACACACACACACACACACACACACACACACCACGCTTATAGTATTTTGTTACAAGGAGATGAATTAGAAATCAATACAATGTGTATATTTTAAAATTTTCAGCCACTACATGTTATACAAACATTTTGAATTTTTTGAAATATTAACAAAAACAACCAGAGGCATTCTTTTAAATAATGATCTCTTCCCAAGAAGACAAAAAAAATCACTTGATGTGAATTTCCATATAAGGTGTAAGTTTTGAGAAATACAGTCCTGGGTGGGCCCTGTGGCTCAAAGGGGTAGGGCCCCGGTCCCATATACCAGAGGTGGCTGGTTCAAACCCAGCCCTGGCCAAAAACTGCAAAAAAAAAAAAAAAAAAAAGAAATATAGTCCTATTTTTGAGTGATTTTTTCTTAAGATGATAAAGTACTCTTTTTTACATGAAATATGTTCCAATTTGTGTTCCTGTACCCCTCCTTCATTTGGGGGGATTATTTTGCCTCGCTGGGATTAATTTAGAAATTTCAAGTATTGTATCTCAAAAAAACCTGCTTTTAGAGTCAACACTTCATTACCTGAATTTGACTTATATGCCATATAAAACAAAACTAAAAAACTACAAGTCTATGGATTTTCCATTAATTTAGTATCTACCAGCAAACTTGTATATCACTGCAATGAGTTTAAGAAAAAGATTTATTTTTTGAAAGTACTATATAAAAGAAAAAAGCTCAGTGGCTTATCAACAAGAAAAATAGAAGAAAAACTAAGGAAAAAATTAAAGTAACTGCAGAATTGTAGACTCAATGTGGAAAATAAAAATACAGTTAGACATAGAATAAAAACCATTTTGAAGACATGCATTCCTTCCAAAATGTTACTGGCAAAGAATTATTTTTAAAAACAATGCTTGTCCTAAAACTTAATTCTCAGTTGTTCAAGTTCATCCATTTACATTCTCAGTTGTTAAACAAGCATGCGTTGAGTGTCCAGACCAGGGGCAATCATAAATTCCAAGGATAAAAACAAGTGATGTATATGATCCTTGCCCTTGGTTGGGAGATCAACGGATCTCAAGCCAAAAAAAAAAAAACTCCCTCTGCCACCCTAGTGTGTTTGAGCATTCTCCAGAATTTTAATTCCTAAAATCACTAAATTGTCACCATCGTCTTTAAATGCATTACGCCCCAATATTTCTAGAGTGTTCCCTCTGCTTCAGGCCCACCGGGAGCACTCAGACTGGTAGCAGCACTAACGCTCTGTATTTCAAAGCCGGGTGACCTGCACTTAGACGCTGCCCAACCTCTGCAGACATTGCTTTTTCTTTCCTTCCCTCTGTCCATATAGAATTGAACTATTCAGGCTTCTATGGGGTCTACATTAAAATCACCATTCTTTAAACTCTCACCATAAAACCACATCTCCTTACCCCTCATTTCACTGAATCCTTTCAACGTTCTGAAAGGTGGGCCCTATTACCCTCACTGGCAGAATGGGCAAGCAGAGTCTGAGTGGAGAAACATGAATTCATAATTTACATTCTAATCCAGGACCCGAACCAGGGCTGCCTCATGCAAAGTTCATACCAGTAACCACTACACTATCTGCTCACTTTGTGGAAGTATTTTAAACCCTAAGCACATAATAACATGCAATGTCCTTAATCAAAAGGCCCTTTCATATTAGAATCAACTCAGGTGACGATGTCTAGTGGCCTGGAATCAGCTTAGTAATGGATTGCAGGATCAGGGAAAGGTCTACTTTTCGTTCTCTGAAGAATCTCATACTTCTCTCCACAGAGGCTGTACTAGTTTGCAATCCCATCAATAGCGTGTGAGGATCCCCTTCTCTCCCACACCAGTATTGGTTGTTTGGGGACCTTATGATGTGGCCATTCTCATGGGATACTATTCAGCCATTAAAAAAAGATGGAGATTTTGTATGTTTTGTAACAACTTGTATAGATTTGATGAACATTCTCCTAAACGAAGTATCACAAGAATGGAAAACAAGCACCACACGTACTCAATACTTAGAGTCAGCAGATTAACAACTACCTGATTCCGTGAAAAAGAACTCAAGTGAATTCAAGAAGGGAGAGGAGGAGAAGGGTTTGGGTGCATTTCACTTGGCACACTTCCTGGGTAAAGGGTGCAACTACCATCCAGACTTCAACCTTACAAAAGCAAACTCTTTAACATAATCCTAGGACATCCCATACAGTATCTAAAATACTAAAATTGTACTGATAGTTTGAATAAAGCTAAAAAGACATTAAATCTTTGTAGAAAACATGTGTTTAAATCTGTTAGAGAAAAAAACAAAATAGTACTTTTATGTTAATTGGGCACATACAAGTATGTATATACAAAGGGTGTCAAATACATGTATATGCGCGTTTAAGAAAGAGAAGAATTGTATTAAAATAAAATTGTACTACTCAAATCACGCTTCTGTAATTACGAGAGACACAACATACAAGAAAACAAACATTATTGGTCTATATTGAGTATGACAATTTTAGTACAGTTCAATACAACTTAATGTAGTTTTTTTCCTTTCTTAAGATGTGTATACATTTTTTAGCACCCTTTGTGTATGTATGTGTGTGTGTGTGAAAGAGAGATACATTCATTCTGCAAATAGATCTTTCTAGTAAAAGAAAATGTAACCACAACTATCAAAATTCCCATTTTTTTTCCCAAGACTGCTAACTACTTTGGAGCAGACAGTTTGGTGCATTAATGTGAAGCATCCGGAGGGGCACAGCAGTAGCCTCTGATGGTAGTAAAGATACACACTCACGTGTCACTTAGCAGTGGGCATATGAGATGATTTCGTTGTTACAGAACATCATCTCGGTGTACTGTACACACCGAGATGGGACAGCCCTCTGCATGCCGAGGCTACTGGGTAGAGCCTGTTGTTCGCAGGCTACGTACCTAACACCATGTTAGTTACTATACTGAAAACTGTTGGCAACTGAAACTCAATCAAACATCTGAACACAGAGAAGGTCCAATAAAAATGTACAATTATAATCTTACAGGACCACTGTTGTCTATGTGGTCCATTTGTGGTCAACTCTTTCTTTTTTTCTTTGGAGAAGAAATGCCACTAAAAGGAGATGGAGGGGACGCCATGATATTTGACAAGTACTTGCTAAGTAGTAAGTGTTCATGGTAGATGTCCATTTATTCCTCACAACAATCCCAAAACTATCACTGTTATAGTTTGATTTTTACAGATGAGGAAATTGAAGCTCAGAGAAGTTAAATATCTTTCTTCAAATTACAGAGCCACTCAGGTCCTCAGGAGTTCTGCAACTAGTAAAACTGAAAAGTTGCTGCAGAGGAAGACGCGGCCACGGAATACGCAGTGGATTGTGGCTTTCAATGGAACCCAGAGGCCCTGTGGAATCAGAGCAGGCAGGCAGAGAGGACAGAACAAGAAATCCCTGTGAAATAGTGACCAGGGCTAAAGCCAGAGAGGTCTCAAAAGAAGAAGTAACACAGATTTTTTTCCCCCTTTTGAATGCATGTCTTCAGATATCTCTTTTGCTCAGGTGCTAGGGTGTCCTTATCGTAGCCCTTCCCCTCCAGGCTCCGGTGTCACTCTCTCCACACTCCCTATCTCAGATTATTCTCATTCTCTCTCCAAAACCGTCCTTCCTCCTTACTCACATTTGCGTTCTTTCCTCTGTTACCAATATCATCCTCAAGGTGATCGCTGAGTCATCTTGATCTGGGTAATTCTTTGGGGGGCTGTCCTATGTGTGGCAGGCAGTCCCTATCATTCCTGGCCTCTGCCCACCAGATATCAGGAGTCTGTTCATCCCAACTGTGACAACCAGCTGTGGCCCCAGACATTGCCCAGTATCACCTGGTAGGCAAAATCACTCCTGCTGGGAAAGCACTGATTTAGAAGGTGAGGGTTTTGCATCTTTCCTGGTGGTCATGGCTTATCCTTAGAAAGTAGATGGGGAATTTCTCATAGTTTTCTGTAATTCACTTTGTGATGTTCCCACTTTCCTCACAGGGCTGCTATGAAGATTAAACAAGGAAGTCTGAAGTAATGGGACATGTTGGAGGCCTCAACACAGGGACTGGATCACAGCATGGCCTGTAAATATCAATTGGTCCAGCAGATTAGAGGGGAAACTCAGTTTAGTCAATTGCTTTGTGTCCAACAAATAATCAGTGTAGTTTAAAATGGTCCTTATTACTTGACACTTGTCTTGGAAGAACAGCTTTCAGCACCACCATGACGACATTTTGTTTTCAGCTTTTAGATTGACTCTCAAATTTCTTTATCTTTATTTCTAAGCAAGGAATAAATGTATTGAGCCACTTGTTAAGTGCTCAGGAATATGCTCAAGGGCACAGGTAACTAGTGAAAGAAGAATACACATTGGCGATGATTGGCACTCATTACTCGGTGGTATTTGCCACCATTGTTTTAACACTGTGTAGGTTATATGGTATAGTATTAACATAGAATTCTTAATATTAGTCATTTACCAAAAGAAGAGGGCTGTTTTGTTGATAATTCATCATTCCTAATAAATCTCTCTCTATTGGTTTTTCCATATTAAAAATAGTCTTTTCAGGAAACAACCTAAATGCCCAAACAACTCAGCAGTGAATTAACAAGCTGTGTTATATGTATACCGTGGAATTCTATTCAGCCATAAAAAGATGGCAATTCATATCTTTTGTATTAACCTGGAGCTGAACCATTCTTCTTAGTAAAGTATCACAAGAATTGAAAGGAAACTATCAAATTTATTCAATATTGATATGAAGCCAGAAGATAATCTAATACATAAGAGAAAAACTTAATTCAAGGTGGAGGGGAGGAAGAAGGAATGAGAGAGGAGTGTGTAGGAGACGGGGGATGGGCGTGCTCCCCACCTAATGGGCACAATGTAAGGTATATGGCACACCTTTTGGGTGCAGGACCCTACAAGAGGCATTCTACCTAACAAATGCAAACATTGCAACCTAATTGTTTGTATCCTCAAATTACTCTGCAATTACAATAAAATAAGAAAGAAGACACTTAAAAACAAAAAACAGAAAAAAAGTTCTTTCCATCTTTTCAGACCTGACTCATGCCTAGGAACTCCAAACCCTTTTACTTTATAGAATGTTGATTGCATAACAGGTGATTCTCTTTTTCTCCTTTTTTAAAATAACCAAACTATGTGTCCTGGTTTTATGAGGATTCATTATAATAATTTTCACATTGCAATGAATTTAATAAAAGATTTAACATGGGGTAGACATCAACAATTGAACAATGATATAAAGTTTGTGCCATTAATAAAAGTTGCTATTTAGGGAAGTACTTAGCAGTTTACTTCTTTTTGTTGAATGGTCTCAATAAAAGAGAATAGAAAAACTTGTTAATTTTTTTAAAGCTTAAAGAGTAGCACATTTTAAAACATACAGTAGAAACCATTAAATAAATGAAAACAGTAGGAGGCAAACACACAGTTTTATGCAAATGAAATAAACTGCAGAATTTGAAACAAAAACACCATCCCCACTTTTATGAGAATCTATAGAGCAGTTTGGAAACCATACCTTCAATTTGATTCTATGACAAGTCCTTCGAAATCTAATGTTGACAGTGGTAAAGAACAGAAGACAAAAATCAAGTCTTCTAAACCCCATGATGTTAAAAGGACAGTTGAATTCAATACATATAATCTTGACTTCTGTGTCTTTAAAACATGATGACATAAATATTTCTAATTGTATATAAAATCAGCACATCGTACCCCATAAAGGCATCAATGTATACATGAAAAAAAAAAAAGCAAAATATGTTTCAGGACAGGCTTATTTCATCTTTATTAATGTCATCCTCGAATTATGAGTCCAATGGTCCTATAATACAATAAGCCTTCTTTACCCCTCCATATTCCTATCAGATATATAATTTCCCATTATTACAAAATTGATATTTTAATATTAAGCAAAGCTATTCTTTCCCTGATGAATTTTTTCCAGATAACAAAATGGTTAAATTTGGCTTTAGCTGGAAGAAACTTTAAGAATCAGATCCAAAGATCAACAGTAAAAATTTTTGGTCTCTAAGGTCTGCCTAAACATGATTTATGTTTATTTACTCCTTGATTTCCCAGTTTATTTATATTTATCCTGTTCTAATTTTCTGTATCATTTATAATCATTTTTAATAACCCACCTAAAATCTCTTTTATTTTGGTAAAAAAAAAAAAGAAAAGCACACGAGTACATAAATAAAAATAGTAAATAATAGAAAATGAAAATATTTAGGAAAAATTTAACAAAATAGGTCTGGCGTGGTCACACCTATAATCCTAGCTCTCTGGGAGGCTGAGGCAGGTGGGTCGCTTGAGCTCAGGAGTTTGAGACCAGCCTGTGCAAGAGGGACACCATATCTCTATTAAAAATAGAAAAACTCATTGGGCATTATGCCAGGCCCTAGTAGTCCCAGCTACTTGGGACGGTAAGGCGAAAGGATTGCTCAACCCCAAGAGTTTGAGCTTGCTGTGAGCTATGACACTATGGTACTCTACCCAGGATGACAAAGTGAGACTCTGTCAAAAATAAATAAATAAATAAACAAAAGTAGGTAAATACTGATATAGTCAAGTTAAATATAGAAGAAGTTCCTGAATTTAGAATACTTGTAATCAAAGCCATAATTAATTAATTATTAATATTCTGGCAATGAAAACTGTCTGAAAAATCCCCCTCCCTTATGAGAATAAGATTTAGGAAACCTAAATAGTATAGGAACTACTTATTCTCTGAGGCATAGCATAGTGTGATACTAAGAAATGTAATTTAATTTCAAAGTGAAATAACACAACTTCTCAGAAAAATAATTTTATGTATGAATAGCTTATATCACTGTTGATAAGACCATTCCATCCCTCTGGCCCATCTCTTTTTTTTCTAAAATGTAAAAAAGAACACAAAATAAAGCATGCCATCTTTAACTGGGTTTGAGTTTTACCATAAAAAGTCAGAGATTTAATAGAAAAATAGACAAGAGGCATGAGAATGATTCAAACACTTGGTACAGACTTTTCTTAGGTAACCTTGCTGGACAACATTAGAACTATTTAATTGTTCACAAGTGTACCTCTTTCAAGTCTAGTGTTTATAGCAATGCTGTTGCATTTTACCTCTCAATGTTTGTTTATATGACTTTAGTAAAGTTGTTAAAGGTAAGAGTCTTATTCCTTCATAGGCAGAAAGGGGGGAAAAAAGCCTTCAAAGATAGAAATGTTGGTGAAGAAGAGAGACAGTAGGTAGCCATGTCTTAATAAAAACAAGATGAACTGCTAATAAAAATATTAGCTTTTTTGGTCTTTTGATTTTGTATAAATCTTTCAAAAACGATGCCTATCTTCTGCTTCAACAGAGCAAACCCGATGTAGTTCCTAATCTGATGAATTACCATTTTTATTGCTCATGACTTTGTGTATCTAGTTCAGTGGTTAAGTCAGCTCCTAGCTTTGGTATAATTTCATCTGCTTGTATTTAAAATAGAAATGCATTTGAATTATTCTCACACTCATGCTCCAAATACTTACTGGGGTCTAACATGGTTAAGTATGAAGGATGTTGGAAGAATACATCTTTCCTTCCAAAATAATCATTCTCAAAGCTCAATCCAATGGTCAACTGGTACAGTTAGGTAGGAGAGAGAAACAAATTCTGGAGCTCTGTTACCCAGTAGGGTGACTACAATTAACAATATTGTGTATTTCAAAATAGAGGAAAGGATTTTGAATATTCTCACTACTAAAAATGATAAATGCAGGATATGATGGGTATGGTAAATATCTGATTTGATTTTTACACAATGTATACATGTATTAAAATATCACACTTCATCTCATAAATGTGCATGATTATGTATCAATTCAAAACCAAAACAAAAGTCAAGAAAAGATGCTGGAAAAATGACAAGAAAGTTTGTTTTGATAAAATAATAAATAGTCATTAACAAACATGTATATATTTCAACCGTTTGATGTATTAATATAAAATAATACAAATCTTCGTAATCAAATCAATATTACCAAGTGTCCATATTGCGTTTTCTCTTTAATAAAGAGAGAATAACATTTATATTTTACATTAGTTTGGTCAATGAATTCTCGCCAATTTTATGTCAGTCTTAGGGAATCTCTTTGATTAAAGATGAAACAAGCAGTAGAAAACTCAAGGTTAAAATAAGATGCTACTAATTTCACAATCCCCCTTCAAAAACAGCTCTTCCATGTGGTGGCAATATTATGGTTTTTACAAAGATTTTAATCTTTCTTTATCCTAAACCCAGGCACTCAGAGATATAAGGAAGTGGGGGGGGGGGGAAATGGTTTTACATTATTTGAAGAGCTTTGCCTATTCTAATGTATAACTTTAACAGGTAAAGGACATCTCTGCTGAAATCCTTTCAAAGAAATTCCTAAAATGGCATGAAGAAGGTTCTGTGACCTTGTTACAGCTCTATTCACCACAGAGAAGAATTGTACACAAGGCTAGTCTCTCTTCATCCCCAAGGACACACAAAGCGTCGCAGTAATGAGCACTGTTTTGTAATGTGTCTCTGGGGGTCCTCAGCGTGTGTGTGTGTGTGTGTGTGTGCCCCATCTTTATCCAACAATGAATATTTAAGAGAAAGCTCAAAGGTCAGCTGCTTTCTCAAATTCAGGATCGCTTTGCACATCTATATTATATATCCTCAATGAATCCCCAACAATAAAAAAGAAAGAAGAAGAAGAAAATATATAAATAAATAAATATCTACTAAAAAAAAAAAAAATTAGGCCTCCCAAACACATTTTAGCTTTGCTGATGAAAATAATTCCAGGTAAAGAAGGTAGTTATGTCTCACACATTAATTTAATAGCAATTTATCCTATCTTGATTGGTTTCAATTACCTGAAGGTCATAGGCACATTTTTGTCAACAATTTTAAGCATAAGATCTTGAACTTTTTCTATAGTGTAAACTGTGAAACACTGATGATTTTATATTGGAGACAAAAATGGACACTTTTATTTTATGAAATAAAATTGATTGCATCATGCACTGGGGTACTGATGTGGACCCAAGTTTCCACTCAGCTTCCGTGTGGTTTGAATGTATTAATTTCTTTTAAAATCTTGATTCAATATACATCCAAGTGTCCAAAGTAAACTTTCTTGTGACATCCCATCTTCTTTCCTTCCAATGGCCAATGGGAAAATCTACCATATTGACGTGGTAAAGAGTCTAAATGAAAGATTTTGGTGACTAAAACAATGGTTTCTTCTAAGTAATTACTCACGAGGAGAAAAAAAAAAACTCTTCTGCAATTCAAATAAATAATTGGATTTACATTATTCATTTGGAAAAGGAAGGTCATCTGCATGTCTGAGCAATAGGAGAAAAGACCCCAGAATGTCCCTAAAAGAGGAACTGTCAATAAATTTTGGTAGCCTGACAAATATAACAGCGTTTTGCTCCTGAAATAAAGTGTGATGTGGCCTCTGATTGGGTGATTGGGTGGCAATTTGTAGGAGAGGTCAGTGACACTTCTGGCTCATGGGTCACAAACTGGAGGAGCAGATCTAACAAAAAGTATTGTCAGATTAGGCAACGGGACAGATGTGAGAACGGGAGCAAAATGCCTTGTTATCTTCAGCTGCACTTTGATACCCTTCCTTCCATTTGTGACTGAAATTGAACGCCTTAATGTCTCCATCCTTCACAAACCCTGAACCTAGATTCTTCATTCAACCAATGTATAAATGATCACCTTCAATTATTGTTATCATTGCCATTATTATTGAAGAGGTATTTTCTATAAAGACAATTACTCTGGCTGTTGGGTGGACAGAAGCAAGAAGATGTGAGTATCCCAGTAGGCTTCTGAGAGGAAGAAGCAATGACTGTGACTTGGACTAGGGTGACATTTTGACATATAGAGACTTGAAGATGAGAGCAGTGGCTGCACAATAGAATGGCTGGAGGAACTTGGGAAATACTCTGATAGGTGAGCTCCACCCCCAGGAGTTGACTTAACTTTCTGGGCAGAAGCCTGAGCACCAGCTATGTTTCCACAGTGAGGGTTGAGACCCGGAGGACTCGACGGGTTAGATGTGGAGATACTAAGAAGATGGAAGCACCTGGTATAGCAACTACATTTCCAGCCACTTAAAGACAAAAGGAAGACCAAGAACTCCGATTTAGGCAATTCTCCCTAGTTTTTGATTCCGCAATTTTTAAAACAACATATATATGCATTTTTAGACCCAAATAACTATGAAATTAACAAACTAAGATGAATCTGACATGCATGTAGGTGATTCGTTGCAACTTCAGCCTTAAATCAGAGGGGATAACTCTGATTATGGATTCTGGACTTTTACGGAAATGTAGGAGTGAAAACTCTTTGAAGACCCTTAGAAACTCATCTATTAGTTGGCTGACATCTCACTAAGAATAAAGGTGACTTGATGCATTTGGAGCCCTGCAAATTTGGTTAATTTATTTACTCTCCCTCCCTCTTTCCTTCCTTCTGTCCCCCTTCCTTCCACTTCCTCCCTTTCAGACTTAAACAACACTCTTCCTAGAGAATTACAAAAACTTTTCCAAGGTCATTTAAAGTAGTAGAACTAGCTCTTGAACTCACACCTGATCACTTCCCAACCTGTGCTACATCTCAGGTTTCAGCAGATTTGGGGGTTTTGTTGGCTGATGGAAGGGGTGACATGGGAGTCTTTATATATACTTTTCCTTTTGAAAATACAACGTATATACATGAGACACTTTTCTAAATATGTGCCAACATTTCAAGAAGTCTACTATATTTCTAATATTTTTAAAATAATGGAAGGAAGTGATCTTGTAGTGAAGTATTCCTTAGTCACACCAACCCATATGTACAAACGCACACACTATGTAACTGGCATAGTGACATGTTTACATCTATATCTCTATCTGTCATCTGTTTATTTCACATATTCACACGGTGCTTACCAAGTAAATCTGAATTAGATAGACTCAGGAGCTAAACGCCTGATATATTTACATACTATGAGAATATAATTTCAGAATAGTTGTTTAAAGAGGATTCATTAAACAGTAATATTGTCAAGTACTGTATTTTTTGTTTTCATTTAATATTTATGTTTTTGTACATCAAGGGAATACTGGTGACAAAAATCTTAACGATCAATCATTCATTCCTGTGTGTAGTCATTTAATCTGTAATTTATTACTAACTTTTCTCTAAGTCTGAAGTAATTCTGGGGTAGGGAGATAAAAAAGTTGATATTTTTTCTGCTAGAATTTTGAACTATAAATGATGCTACATTTATAGAAATACCAGAGTACAAGTTGTATTTCATATATATAAATTCTATTGAATAATAAATAAATCATATTTTCAGAATTATATGAGCATAGAATTTCCTCTCTCTCTTAAAATATCGGTATTCTGAATGTGAGTTTACTACACAACAAAACAACAACAAAAAAAAAGAAGTGGTCTTCAAGAGTCGCAGTTGTAAAAATATAAACACGTATTTTTTGGCAGAAAAGACAAAGGTCATCCCTGACACATGAGTTTAACTCTTCGAACAGATTCTACCTTTGGTAATCAGCAGGAATAAGACACACATGCATAGTTATGATTCAAAATCAAAGTTATGATTCAATATTGGTTAGAGGGTCTGCATACCTATTCCAGGCAGGATCATCAGAGTATCAAAGACTACACTGCTGGCCAAGCTTTCCTTGCAGAGAGCGGGCAGGTGCTGTGCTACCACAAAAGCTGAAAAATAAAAAAAAATATTAAAAAAAGTAAGGACAGAGTAAATAAATATAAACCAAGATAAAATAATAAGTGGAATGTTTGGATCACTAAACTGTGAGATGGAATATTAATTAAATGACAGATTTCAAAAATGGAGATTCACCCCAACATTCTCCATCTATACTTTGTTAAGAAGTCCTTTTATTCTACAACATCTGTTAACATCCCACTGAATAAGCGATCCACAGCAGTTTCTGGGGAGGGGATGCATTTGTGGGACATCCCTTTCCACACTAATGTCACACCTTGGGGTCTCTGTTATATGGTCTCATGTTCTCAGTTTGAAACTGCCAATAGTTGAAAGTATTTTATAATTTTCCCCCCACATATGTATATCTAATGTATATAAATCTGTCTTACATATATAAAGCTGTCATGGTTTAAATGTTTGTCTCCTTGAAACTGCACATTGAAATTTAATTGTCGTTGTAAGAGTAGCAGGAGGTGGAACCTTTCAGAGGTGATTAGGCCGTGAAGGCTCTGCCCTCATGGAGGAGTTTCTTCCACTTCTCCCCCCTCTCCCTCTGGCCTTCCTTTGCCATTCCACCTTCCTCCACCTAATAACACAGGTTTCTTCTGTCATGTGGTGATTTAGCAAGAAGGCCATACACCCTGATCTTGGACTTCACAGCCCCTGTAACTGTGGGCCAATACATTTCTGCTCATTATAAACAACCCAGTCTCTGTTATTGTGTTACAGCCATACAAAAGTTAAGTGTGAGTTCCTCCCCCAAGTTTCATATCACATAATTTAAGAATCATTTATCTCAGCAATTCAACTCATTAGTTCATAGCAATTAAGTATTTGGCAAGCATTCATCATTTTGATCAATATTTACTGAGCTAATAATATGAAGCAGGTATGTGGTTTAAAAAAATAAATAGGCTTGGTTCCTGCCCTCCAAAAGCCAACTTTGGTCAAGTGAGAGACGCCAAGTTGGAGGCAGATCACCCCAGTACAGGGTGTGGAGAGTTTAATAGCTGCCAGTGCAAGGAAGAGACGGGGTAAGAAGGTGGAATCACAAAGCAGAGGGCCGGTAGTTAAGTCTTCAATGCTGCGTAGGAGAGTAAAAGACAGACCAGGCCCACGGGGTGAGGAGGAAGGAGAAAGATAACTCAGATAGCATGCTCCAATCCAAGAAGCTGAGGAAGAATCGTATGTTCTGAAAACTGCCCTAGGGGGGACTCACCAAAAGGTAAAGGAAATTGAATGTCCACCATGAAATGGCAGAATATCCTGTTATAGATTTAAACGACTGGAAATCAACCTTGCATGACAAAGAGAAGCACAAATCCCAAGGATGTCACACAATTTGAAATGCATTCCAAAATCCTGTCTTATTTTGGCTTCACAATCTTTCTGCCAGGTAGGACAGTGCAACCTTATGGCTACCATGTACTAGAGCAGTGGTTCTCAACCTTCCTAATGCCACGGCCCTTTAATACGGTTCCTGTGGGTCGCCACCCCCAGGTTGAGAATCACTGTATTAGGGGAAACGGAAGTTCAGAAACTTGCCCAAGACCACAGAGTGATTTGTGCAGCCTGGGACAGACTAGAAGCTAAAGGCGGAAGCCAGTCCTTCTGCCTCAAGGAGAGCTATGCTGCCAGGATTCTTGAGTACATGTGGCACTTGAGGAACGTGGTGTGGGCAGTCCCTCTCCTATGTCACGACAGCAAGGGCTTTGCTGCTGTGTGCTGCAGAGTAGGCTCTAGGCACTGTTTCCACTCTCATCAAGTTGTTTCCAATTTGATAAATGGAAGCATGGGGTACAAAATAAAGATCATGATGAGGTTCAAATTATTTCATCTTTTGAGTTTTAATAATAGACCTTTGTGTTGCCTTCTGGCAGACAAGTCTGGCTACTGTGTCCTGTCCAGAAACTATAGAAACGCCAGTCAATCTGCCTGAATCTAGCTCCTTCATCTTTTAGTAACTTTACTAGTGCAGTGTGGAGGCAAGAGGCTTGTCAACAGGTAAGTCAGACCTCCCTGACTATCAGATAGAGAAGGAGGTAAGTACTCATTTGTTATGTACAAATGGGGAGAGTGGGTTTGGACACAGGGGAAGCAGATTGCTATGACACATCAAAAGAAGCTTCACATAAGAAAAAAAAAATTGAAAGGAGCCCTTGAAATTCTCTAGAGGATGTAAAATACAATTGCTAACACCAGAAAGATTGCAGAGGACTTTCTCCTTTTGTTCTTCCCTCTCTCCCTTGTTTTCTTTTAAACTCCTGATGTGGAACTCTTTAGAATACTTTCTACTCAGTTCATTTTCTTGTCATGCAGGTGAGAGACTAGGAAATCTTTTGGAAGCCTCCAAATTGCCTTGTCCTTATGAAAGAGGATAGAGATTGCTATTTTCAATGTTTGTCCAACCGAGAAAACTGTTTACTTGTTACGGGTTTTCCAATATCCTGTAATGTATTAGAAATTATTTGGCTTTAAAGAAGAGTGATTGCTTGAAAAGGCAGTTCCTATTACAAATTCTCTCAAGATAGAAAGCAATTTCCAAGCAACCATGAACAATAATGCTTAGAAAAAGGATGCCAGGTATGAGACCAAGTCTGAAGGGTGGCTGCATTCCAATATGGAGCTTCCAGCAATGACCTTGTCTTGCAATTATTAAACTACCCCTTAGCACAAGAAGGAAGTTTGTTGTTATCAGGTAGAAGGATAGAAGGTTAAGTAAGGGATTATCTGAAACCAAATCAAAGCAGGCAAAACAGACTGCGTGAACACTTGAGGAAATGCATGAGGTCAGCAGATCTGATCTTAGTGGTCCACAATCTATTAGTAACTCAGCACTTGCCACAGAGAGATCAGGTCTCTATAGAACATTGGCAACTGGCTCTTATGGATATAAATTGTGAGAAACCAGGGTCTAGAAAACTCTGTAATGAAAGAACCTGAAGAAATCAGGAGTTGGAGGGTTGGCAGATGAAACTATAGAGAAGCAGAGACACAGGGGAGAAATAATAGTTTCTTATTACTTGTCTACAGACAAAACAGACATTAATTAATTCACCAAATACACCATTATTACAAATTCACCAATGAAGAAACTATATTTTTCCCCCAGAGGCTAATCCACACAGTAAGAAATGGCTCAAGTTGAGATGGGAACCTATGCTTGTCTGATATGTAAGTGATTCTCTAACTGAACCACACTAATTCACAAGCACTAAGCAAGATCAATTTTCTTTATCTCGTTAACAATCAAAGAAATACAAATCAAAACAAACACAGTGGGGGCGGTGCCTGTGGCTCAATGGGGTAGGGCGCCTGTCCCATATGCCAGAGGTGGTGGGTTCAAGCCCAGCCCTGGCCAAAAACCACAAAAAAAACACAGTGGCTCAGCATCCATGCTCTGTGGTTAGGACCACATACATGGAGGCTGGTGGTTCAAACCTGGCCTGGGACTGCTAAAAAATAACGATAACTGCAACAAAAAAAAATAGCCAGGCATTGTGGCAGGCACCTGTAGTCCCAGCTACTTGGGAGGCTAAAGCAAAAGAATCGCTTAAGCCCAAGAGTTTGAGGTTGCTATGAGTTGTGATGCCACAACACTCTCCTAAGAGTGACATAGTGAGACTCTGTCTCAAAAGAAAAAAAAAAAAAAGGCATGGGTTGCATTAACTATAATTATAAAAAATAAAATACAAATAAAGATGAGACTATTGGGAAAAGAAGTAATAAATTCACCTTTCTGGTGGTATCATAGATGTGCCCAACCCCTTGAATAACCACCTGTATTAAGAGGTCTTAAATATACCAATGTCTGTGGATTCCAATTCAAAATTGGAACATGACAAATTTAAAAACAATGGTCATCACAGCATTACATAAATACATTAAGGTCTGTGGATCTGGTGATCGCACTCACAAATTATCCCAAGGAAATAATTCAAAATTGGAAAATAGTAAATTTAAAAATAATGGTCATCACAGAATTACAGAAGAGTATCCTTTATCCAAAATGCTCAAATTAGAAGTAGTTCAGATTTCAGAATTTTTTAGAGTTTGGGATACTGCATATTTGTACTGAGCTACAGACTTCTTCCGCTCCTTCCATCTCTGCTTTCAGTGTTAGCCCATGTCCCCAGGCGGTGTCCTCTCTCTGTGGGAAGCCATTCGGTCTTTGACAGAGTAAGAAGAAGGAACATTTGAAAAAACAGAAGCTAAGTTTGGTTGCTTGCTTCTGTCTCATGCAGGAACGAGGGTGAGCCAGCAAGTGTCCCTCGCCCTCTCACACTGCCCTGTCCACACGTCTGCAGTCTGATTCTCATGCAGGAACGAGGGTGAGCCAGCAAGTGTCCTTCACCCGCTCACACTGCCCTGTCCACACGTCTGCAGTCTGATTCTCATGCAGGAACGAGGGTGAGCCAGCAAGTGTCCCTCGCCCTCTCACACTGCCCTGTCCACACGTCTGCAGTCTGATTCTCATGCAGGAACGAGGGTGAGCCAGCAAGTGTCCCTCGCCCTCTCACACTGCCCTGTCCACACGTCTGCAGTCTGATTCTCATGCAGGAACGAGGGTGAGCCAGCAAGTGTCCCTCGCCCTCTCACACTGCCCTGTCCACACGTCTGCAGTCTGATTCTCATGCAGGAACGAGGGTGAGCCAGCAAGTGTCCCTCGCCCTCTCACACTGCCCTGTCCACACGTCTGCAGTCTGATTCTCATGCAGGAACGAGGGTGAGCCAGCAAGTGTCCCTCGCCCGCTCACACTGCCCTGTCCACACGTCTGCAGTCTGATTCTCATGCACGGTTTTAGGCAGTAAACTCCCAGCATCCTCTGCTGCAAAATGTCTCCCATCTTTAGACATGAGATGGAGATGAGAAAGAAAGGAACTCCCTAAATTTATAAATCTTACAAATCATTAGAAATTCACAAACCCTTACCCCTTTCCCTGAATTATGTTTATACATTCCTGTACAAAAAAGAAACACAAAATTAAACGTAATTTAGGCACTCTTCAGTTTCTTTTGGATACAGTACCATTTCTGTCACACTTCCTCTTCAGCTCCTTCCTTTAAGTGTGTGCATGTGTGTGCCTGCCCATGGTTGAGGTTTAAGGGAACTCAGGAACAGATGAGACAGTCTGTCTCCAGATTGTGAGTATCTTCTCTGAGCTGTGGCACCGGGCTCCTGAGACATCTGGGTGCCCCTACCCCTGCTGACATTTGTAGCGAGGTTCACCACTTGCATGCATACCATCTGCGTTTTCTTACCATCTGCGTTTTCTTGCCCTGTTGAGGTTAAGTGGGTATCTCCTCAACTCTGCCTCATCTTGCCTCCTTCTGCCTATGAGGCCTTTCTCAAGGTCTGGCTGTGATGCACAGTCAGCCCTGGATTGTAGCCTCCTTCCTTCACCCATGTGATGGCATCCTATCTGGGCTGCCAAGTCCTGCAGTTATCCAGGGTCCTATCTGTGCCAAGATGGAACTTACATTCCAGGGCTTCCCTCTGACTGACCAGGCTGAATTCCCAAGTTCACTACAATGTTGATAGAGGGGAACATAGGAAACAGCTCCCTGTCTCGGTATGTACATCACTTTCACTAATGCCCCTCTCCACTCTCTGGGATAAACTGCAGGTAGGAAAGCTGGAAGGCACCATGTAGACTATTTCATCTTGTCCTTTCCACTGTCATTCTTGTTTTGCAGAATTCCCCAAACTGAGCAGGGGGACATGTTTTTCATTTTCTGTCTTAGTGTCATATTTTCTTAGTTTCTTCAGTGAACCTAAATGCAATAAGAGTCTTCTTCCATACACCATGACTTGAATTTTCTGAGGTTGGCCCCTGATTTAAAAAAAAAAAAATCTGGAAAATTCTTTCCCTAAAACTAACTTACATTTCCAATTTGAGCCATGACAGAGTAACAGGATGAAATGTGATTTACTTCTTTCCCATCTCCTCCAAAAACAAATCACGCACAAAAACTCTAGAAAACTGTATAAAATATATAAAATAACTGTTTTCAAGGATAACACTGGGATAAGTGAGCAAAGAGAAACCTACAGGTGGGCTTTTGTTTTGAAAAAATTTCTGGATGGTCAGCAGAGGAAGAACCAAGCTAAGCTCAGTTGCCCCACTGAGTTGAAGAAATAGTGATCAGGGTTTGAGGTGTCGAGTTACCCTATAAGAAACCTGCTCCACAAAACTAGTTATTAGGGAAAGACCACCGTAAGATACTATCACATACCTGTGAATATGGCTAAAATGAAAACAACTGGCTATACTTACGATGTCACGGATGTGAAGCAACTAGAACTCTTGCACAGTGTTGGTTGGAATATAAAATAACACAACAACTTGGGAAAACCACACGGCAGATGTTTATCATACAAACATACACGTCCTAGACAGGTGAGCACTTGTATCCTTAGGCATTTACAAGCATTTTAACAGAGGTTAAAAATGTATGTCTGCGGAGAAACTTGTACAGGCATGTTGTTCATTACCTCTTTATTCATAATCACCCCAAACTGGAGGAAAAAATCCAATCGTTCAGCAGAGAGAATGGAGACAAACAAATTGTGATTGTCTTGCAATCGAATTTCTAAAATTTGATGTAAGAAGGATGAGATCCCGATATTCACAGTATCATGTAAAATTTCCAAAAATATGCTGTACATATTTTTTATTCCATTTCCATATAATTCAGAAAGAAAAATATGATCAATAGGCTCCACAGCAGAACAATGGCGGTCTCAGGCTCAGGGTATAAACTGAGTAGGAAGGGGTTAAGAAAACTTCTTCTGGTGACGGAAATGTATTAAGGCTTGATTTAGTGGTGATAACAGGAGATAGATTTATCCAACCTCATCCAAATTTACACTTAAAGTGAGTGAATGCTATTTCTCATGCATTATACTTTGAGTTTACTAAAATAAAACCTTACCTGGTTTCTTATTCTTTTATAGCATCAGAGCTCTTAAAATTGAACATTTTAGTTTTAAAAGTCATGTTTAATATTACGCATTAATTTGCGTACATGCAGAAGTATTTTCGTCTTGCATTTGTTTTAAAATAACCCAGTGTTTGTGGGAAAGGTGGGGGGCATATAAAAGAAACAAGTTGGACATATTGCTAATTATTAAAATTGAATAACTGGTACAGGGGATTGATAATACTACTCTCTGCTTTTAAATACGTTTGTAAGTTTTTATTTTAAAAGCTTCATAGTTGTAAGCCCAAGAGTTTGGGGTTGCTGTGAGCTATGACACCACAGCACTCTACCATGGGCAACAAAATGAGACTGTCTCAAAAAAAAAAAAAAAAAGCTTTGAAATGTAGTGGATTGCATTTTTTAAAATAAAATATATTATTAGTACTGTACTAGAATTAGGTGTCTGTTTTAACTTCCTCTTCACCACCCCATGCTCCCTTGATCTTGTGTAAGATCTTTCTGGGTCTGTCTTACTTTGCCTAGGCCTAAACTAAATTTAGTTTTCTCCTTTTATCTCTTAGTCAAAAGGCCCTTTCATATTAGAATCAATGTGGGTGACATTCACAGGTCAAGACCTGAATAATTTCAGGAAAATTAGTTAAATCTACGCGTCTGATTCTTTTTAAATCATGATGAATTTCTCTGCTTTTAAAAATTTCATCCAGCAAAGTATTAAAAAAAAAAAAAAAAAACCTAGTAAAGCCTTCCTTGAAGAAGTAAGTTCCCTTTAGGAACAAATGAAACAGCATGTCAAGAAATAACATTTTGTTAATTGCACAAATAATAAGTTGGCTCAACAAGACCTGTGAAACAAACAGAGCAAAGAAACCAATTCAGGGCAATGAAGACAAGTACAAAACATTTTAAAAGGAAAGGGTATAGGGCTTAATTATTTTCACCCTACCTTTCCCTTTTAAGGTATTAGAATTCTTGCCTAACTTCAGGGAAAGTTGGCTCCAAGTTCACAGTCACATGAGTGAGGTTTGGTCCAGAAGTGCAGAGCCTATTCCTGACCAGGCACCAGTGTCAACAAGCTCCACGCTGACAAACTGAAACTCAGGGTGAACTCAGTCGGAGTAGAAATTGATTAAGGATGTGGAAGACAGTGTTCATCTCTGTGGGCAGGGATGTCCTTCAGAGAAATTCATGTCCCTTTCAGTTTCTTAGTGAGGTATAAAATGGAATATGGCATTCCCTCCCCGCCCCCCAGTCCTATTATCTCTAGAACTACCTGTTCTTTCTTTATAGAAGAACCCCAAACTGTCTTTCTAATCATCAGGACTGGAACAAAAAAGAAAAGGCATGTCCTAATTACCAAGAAGGAACCTAAGCTTCTGATCTCACACTCTGATATGATAAATTAGAGTTCTGCTGTCTAGAAACCAACGCATTAAGGATGAGTTGAGAATTCTTTTTAATCTGAACCTAGAACAGTAAAGCAACAGAATGTTTGAGCCCAGACACTATCAGAGGCAACACAAATTCTATTATCTTAGAACTCTACTTCTTTTTTATTATTTTTTTTTTAGAGACGGAGTGTTACTCTGTCACTGTTGGTAGAGTGCTGTGGCATCACAGCTCACAGCAACCTCTAGCTCTTGGGCTTAGGCGATTCTCTTGCCTCAGCCTCCTTACAACTCAGTTTCTTCTGTAGATATTTTCTTTTACAATTTAACTAGAGCTTCTTGTACTTCATTCCCAGGGCAATACAGTGCCATTGACATGCTTTGAGTAGAAGACTCAAGTGACAGAGATGGTCCTTACATAACAGGTATCTGAACGCAATGGTCAGGGAGTACACAAAGGCAAGGGGCTCAAGAGGCGGGGGCCAAATCAGATTCCAAATGAGTATGTGACCTTAAAGGATGAAGAAAGAACATTTGTAAGTAGTAGTAAACTCCCAATAAAAAGGTGACATAGTCTGTACAGATTCCCAAATTTCAAAGCAATGCAACACAAACACTTACTACATAGCACTTTTAAGTTGTAAAAGCAACGCAAAAGGGTCTGTGATAATGACAAAGGTATAGGGAACTAAGTAGAATGAGCTCAGCTCTCACCAGGAGTGAGAGGGCCAGGAAAGGCGCGACAGAGAAAGTTGACTCGTGTTGACTCCTGAGGATCAGGGTAGGGTTTTCACAGGAAGACTTTGGAGACAAGAGGGTTCAAACACAGAAAAACAGACGAAAACAGCCAGAAGTCTACAGCAGAGAACATATGTGCTTTGGGGGAGGTGGCATAGCAGCATCGTTTGGGAAAAGTACTTCTCCCCTTGGACTTCAGCGTCCTCCTGAAGCTGTCCATTTTTGTGGTTTCAATTCACACTGAAGATCTGTCACAAAGTTAAATGCCAACCAGTTCATAAGTGAGGTAGGTACAGTGGGAATCAGGAAAAGGGACATCTTCATTGTACTGAATTGGTTTCTTTGCTCTGTTTGTTTCACAGGTCTTGTTGAGCAAACTTATTTTTTGTACAATTAACGAAGTGTTGTTTCTTGACATGCTGTTTCATTTGTTCCTAAAGGGAACTTACTTCTGCAAGGAAGGCTTTACTAGTTTTTTGTTGTTTTTTTTTAATACTTTGCTGGATGAAAAGGCCCTGAGGACACACCTGTAGGAATCTCAGAACACAGGTTCTCACAGGAAGGCAGAGGTAGAGGGGGACGTAAGGGACACTTAACCAGACTTCTCAACTGGCTGGATAGAAACAATATGGAGATGACTCACATACTTTTACAAGGTCGAGGGACCTGAGAAACAATAACTATTGAAAGAGTAAAGGAAAAAGGAGATACGTCTCATGTCTCGTATGTGATATGATACATGTATGCAACTTTTAGGCAAGACAGAAGTAAAATGAGTCTGCCTTTTGGAGTTGCTGAGTTTGGTGTGAGGGTGGCTCTCTGGCTAAGATAAAAGCAATGAGCAACACACAGAAATCAGGTCTTGATGAGATCATTTAAAGGTAGAAATACGAAGTTGGACTAGCTGCCTAACGGCCACCACAGTGATTTGAGAAAAGAGGCAGAACAGGATGAAAAAAGAGTGTCTAGCGGGAGAGACAGAGAAGTCAGTCTCAGGAAATATCTTTTCATTCAGGAGGCACAAAAGAAAAATCCAGCCCAAACCCAGGAAATAACAAGAAAAATCGGAAGAAGGCAGGATTCTGAGATAAAATTGATAAGGATGTCCAGAAATAAGTAACAACTGCCTCCAATTCTAAGAAGTTGATAAATAGACAAAGCAGGGTGGGGGGTGGGGGAGAATAGCTTAAGTTTCCAAAGGAGAAGGGTTCACCGATAACCTTTTAAGGCCAATGTTTTGGGATAATTAAGGGGTAGATGCTTGGAAAGTGACATTGAATTAAGGATGAGAAGGACCAGAGGGAACGGCAGACCATGCTGGCCGGGGAGCTCAGGGAAAGCAGAGAAAGTTCCACTGATTGGAGGAGACGGCTCCAGCACGCAGTAGGCACTCACATCTTGGATGAGTTAGTTAAAGGAGACAAGTAAATGAGGTCAGGAAAAATGCATTCATTTGTTAGGAAAGGAAATTTAATTCTTAATGCTGGAAATGCCAGGGTGAGAGGTCAGGCTGAAAAAAAAACAGATTGAGGGAGAGGATGGAGAGTCCAGGTGGAAAAGTGAACGTCCTCGTGGAAGGGACATTTCTTCCACAGAGACAGGAGACACGGTGGGTCTGATGCGGGGAGTCACCAGCAGGTGACGGCTCCTGTAAGGGGGTACTATTTTCAAGCACAAGGGGGCAGGAATGGAGAGGGAACTTTGGCCAAGAATTAGGGGCAGGAATGGAGAGGGAACTTTGGCCAAGCCCCTGCCAAGTGTAAATCGAGACTTTGTGAAAGCTGGACTGGATGTACCCCCGGAGGCCAGGGAGACCTACACTGATGACACTGATGACAGGCTTTGTCTCCGAGGCTTGCAGATTTCTCCAGGAATGACTGGTCACACTGACCCAGGGAAAGAGAACGGCTTCCAAGAGCCACAAGGAGAGCTCGGAAGGACAGACGGAGTGAGAGAAGCTAGAGCCTCAGAAAGCAGCACTGGACATGGTTCTGGTATGGCCACAAGGGGACTCGCTGTCTACACAGGACACCAAGAGGAAGAAACAGGAACCAAAACTCAAGCGGAGAAAGTGACAAGATGTGGGAGGGGAGGGACAATTTTCCACACACTCAGGTCATTCCTCCAAAGAGATAAAGGTAACTTTTCTCCATTTCACAGAATAAAAAGTGAAAAGGTTTGAGAAGTATTCTGGACTCATACAGAATGCCTAGGGATTACTCTAGGGATGCAAGACCAGTGTGCGTGTAACTTTTATTTGAAAACACAAAGACCAAGGCCACGTACGAGCAGAAATTTTAAAAGTGTGTTTGGTACTATAGAATAAGAGGTAAATCAAAAATAGAATAAAATCTATTTTCCTTCCCAGGCTATGTAGATGCTCCAACACAGCTGGGTTTAAGAGGACGGCTTACACAGAGAGGTCTCTGTAATGCTGGAAAGAACTCCATGTAAATATTTGCAGGCAAAGAGGTTCTTAGATGAATGAAGTCTGCTGCTCTCTAATGTTGTACAAATAATTTTTTAAGATGAAGACTAAATTAGAATGTTGCTAGTTTTTCATTCTTCGTGGGGGCCAGCAGGAAAACCCAAAGAATAAATTTTGGTATCACATTTTTGAAACTTGGTTTCATAAAGGACAAAAAAGTGTTAATTGTTTTCCTTGCGAACATATACTTTAGAAAATTGTTTTGATATTTTAAAAGAAATAAGATTTTTTATCCTACTGGTTCCCTAACCTAGTGAAATCATCAGAGATTTCTTTAAAGGGACACATTTCTGGGTACCACCTCCAGAGATTCTAATTCAGGGGGCCTGCAGAAAGGCCTAGAAATCTGTATTTTTTTTTTTTTTAACAATAATAGCAATGTTTAAGGTAAGGTCTAGAAATCTGTATTTTTTTTTATTTATTTTTAACAACAATAGAAATGTTTAAGGTAAGGACTAGAAATCTGTATTTTTTAAAGTCCCTAAAGCAGCAGGCCCCAAACGTTTTGGCTTCAGTGATCAGTTTCTGAGAAGACAATTTTTGCACAGATAGGGGTGGGAGGGGGAGATGGAATTAGATTCCCATGAGGAGTGGGCAACCTGGATCCCTCACACGCACAGGTTACAGTAGGGTCCATGCTCTTATGAGACTCTCCTGCCACCACTGATCTGACAGGAGACCGTGCTCAGGTGGTGATGCCAGTGATGGGCGCAGCTGAAGGTACAGATGAAGCCTTGACTGTTTTTTCAGTGTGACTATTATAACAAAAATATTTTTACCAGAATGTTTATTGCAGCCCAATTCATAATTGCTAAGTCATGGAAGAAGCCCAAGTGCCCAGCGACCCATGAATGGATTAATAAATTGTATATGTACACCATGGAATATTATGCAGCCTTAAAGAAAGATGGAGACTTTACCTCTTTCATGTTTACATGGATGGAGCTGGAACATGTTCTTCTTAGTAAAGTATCTCAAGAATGGAAGAAAAAGCATCCAATGTACTCAGCCCTACTATGAAACTAATTTATGGCTTTCATATGAAAGCTATAACCCAATTATAGCCCAAGAATATGGGGAAGAGGGAGAGAAAAGGAAGTGGGGAAGATGGGTGGAGGGAGGGTAATTGGTGGGACTATAACTATGGTGCGTCTTACAAGGGTACATGTGAAATTTACTAAATGTAGAATATAAATGCCTTAACACAATAACTAAGAGAATGCCATGAAGGCTATGTTAACCAGTGTGATGAAAATATTTCAAATTGTATATAAAACCAGCACATTGTGCCCCACGATTGCATTAACGTACACAGCTATGATTTAATAAAAAAAAAAAAAAAAAACTTAAAAAAATACGGATGAAGCTTTGCTCCCATCCCTTCCACCCACTTCCTGCTGTGCAGTCCGGTTCCTAACAGGCCACAGACTCATACCTGTCTGCAGCCCACAAGCTGGGGACTACGGCTCTAAAAGAGTACGGAGAGTGGTAAGGGCATTCTGTAAGTAAGTAAAAAATAAGTAGACTCTAATTTGCAATCGACAAAATTTAAGAGTGCGCTGGCATTTTCAACTCCAATCTTAGAAGACTAGCTTATTGTTACATTTGGGAATCAAATACACAAAGTTTTCCTTTTAGTTGTTCTGCTTTAGAAATACAAACGGGCCTAGAGGCCATCGTGCAGCGCACAGAAGTGCACGGACTGTGAGTATTGTTCCTTCCTCTCTTGATTCCATCCCCCCTGCCCATTAAGGACGGCGTTGGCAGGTGGCGAGGTCCCCTTCTGTGTGTTTGACACAAGAAGCACTCATCTCTCCCTGTCCCCGGGATGAAAGAAATCTGAATGTTTAGTGTGAATTCCAGGGATCTGGGAGTTTAGCAAACTGTCACCCAGGTGGTAACTCTTCTGAGTTACCTAAGAAGACAAAAGCTCAGCTCCTGGGTCACTTGAGGTGAAAGTGAAAGCTATCATGCTGAGGTAAAGTCAAAACTTGCAGGGTGATCTGCCAAGACAGGAGTTGGGCAAGGGGTGTGCAAAACAGCAGAGGAAGCAGAGGCCGGCAGAGCGCACAGAACCGAGACCTCCCTCAGCCCCAGCGCCAGGACGGCCTGGCAACTGACAAACCTTCTGCTTCCCAGCCCACCCACACACCACAGAGATTACAAAATAAGAAGAAGAAAATAAAGCAAACAAACCGACAACAAAACAACAGAATCACCAAATGCACACTGCTGTTCTTTATCAACGGCAATCACAAAAAAATTTAACTCGAGTTTGTCCAAAAGCAGGCTTGCATTTACTATCTATTCTGAGGAAGGCTGATTGGGAGACAATTGTGGGAATAAAATCACCTGCTTCCTACATTCATGGGCCTTTTCAAGAATTTCCCACACATTAGGCCTGATATTATATATATAATCATACATGAATGCATATATATTCCTATTTGCATATATATTCATATTTGCATTCATGGGCCATTTCAAGAATTTCCCATGCATTTGGCCTGTTTTCAGGTTATAATTCAGTTGTGCCACTGTCAAAAGCAAAAATCAAGATACTCTCAGTATTTACCAAAACTTGAGTAGGGTACTACTACACCCAATCAGGAGTGCTGAAAAGTGTCCCCACAAAAATATTTTGTCATCTACCTCACTTGGGTTAATTTTATTTCCCATAATTAAAAGCTCTCACAAAGTATCCTACAACAATCATTTGCAATCCTTTTATAAAACAGACACAGCACACCAGTCCCCTTTCATTCTTGTTAAAGTCTGTGGATCAAAGACGGCTCCTACTCACACCGGGCAGGCTCCCAGTCCTGGTTAGAATTCTACAGGACTTTAACCCGTGGGCAAACAGGCATTGTGTGTTTGCAATGGTCTCTACAACAGTGGCTTTTAAAGTTTTCTACTTCTTTTCCATAGTAATTCACATATAAATTTATATTTGAATAGTTTTTTAGTGTATGTATCATGTATCTTACATATTTTTATATTGTAAACCAGTGCACTCACGCACACACACACACAAGTATGTAAAGGTTTCCAAAACTGAAACAGATATTTCCTGCAACAATATTTGTTCTTGCGATGCATGATCTGCTTAGATACAATCTATTCTAATATGTTTTTTAAATTAATAGACTTTATACTTTAGTGTGGTTTTAGGTTTTGAAGAAAGGTAGCACAAAAAAACTACTGAGGGTGCCCAATATACTCTTTATCCTTTCGTCCACGGTCTCAGTTTCCCTTACTATTAACATCTTCCATTAATTAGTATATTGGTTATAATGAATGAATCAATACTGATCTGTTATGATTAACTAGTGTGCATGCATCACATCAGGTTTCCCTCTTGGTGCTGGCCACTCTATGAAATTAGACAAACGTGTAATGAAATACATCCATCATTGCAGTTTCTAACAATAGTTACATTGCCCTAAAAATATCCTAGGTCCCTTCTATCCATCTCCCCCACTTCCTGCAACCTTGCTGACCACCGTTCCTGTTCACTGTCTCCCTAGCGGTGCTGTTCCCATGCACTTGGGATTGTTCAGTACGTGGCCTTTTCAGATTAGGTTCTTTCCCTTAGCAATACGCATGGGAGCTCCCTCCTCATCTTTGCATGGCTTGACAGCTCATTCTTTCTGTTGCTGAATAATATTCCACCCTATGGACTGCCACAGTTTTATTCTTTAGTTCTGTTCCACTAAAAAACTGGGTATGAATTTAATAAACCGGTTTCAGGACTGACTCATATCCGTAATTTGAAAAATACTACCTAAAATATATCGTTAGGTGTCTGCTGGACTACAAACAAGAAGACAACTCGGTCCATACCACACATGTGAGATGTTTAGAAACAAAACTTAACAACAACATAAAATCAAAGTAGAGGAGAGGTAACAGAAACGGAGTCTTTCGGTACCACTGAGGACTAAGAAGAGCTGACAAGTGCCAGGATGTAACTCCTTACAAAGATGGCCTTGTAAGGAATCACTTACTGATCAGCAGACCTGGGAAAGTTGTTTTATACACCTCAGTTTTCCCATATTTAAAGTTATATAATAGTACCATCTATGTCACCGGATCCTTTTGGCAAGTAAATGAAATTATGCACACACAGAGCTAAGAAGAGTATCTGACATATAGGAAATCTTCAACAATTATTAATTTGTTATCATCATTATTATTAACCATCCTGTGTTTTGTGCTTGTGTGGAATCTCTTACGCTCTCAATAGATATTTTTTAAAATACTGAAAGATAGCAATTTCATAGGCTTGTCTGGCCTACAGAAGCATCTCAGAAAACCAGAAAGATGTATTCTTGAAGAATACATGTCATTTAGTCAGTGTAGAGAGGAAACAAGATATAAGGGGAAGAGGAAAGAGCAAAATCCTAGGCTGAAAATCAACAAATTCAAGTACCATTTGGAGCACAGGGATCACTTGTATTCAAGCAGAGAATTTGAAGCCCGAATGAGAGACCTACCCTGTGCTGCCTTTTAGAGATCACTGATGATCTTTGCAAATGACAGATATCTGAACTTCTTCTTTCAATGGGCATGGAAGCAAGACCTCGGTTACCTAAGCAGAAAGAATAAAGTTTCAATGCCCTCAGGCGTCCACTGCATGTGATGAGCTAGCGTCTCTTCCACACATGCTGGAATGCTACTAGTCATGTACCATCCTTAGGAGGTGAATTGATACATTCGAACAATTCTCTGTGTTCTCTGGTTCAGTTGAGTAACTCTAAATAGGACTGTTTATTGACCCACAGGGTAGGCACTTGCTGTATGTGAGTGGTTCCAATATAAATTTAAAGCAAAGAATAGAATGTCCTTTATTCAAGTTACTCTAGTCACATTTCAAGTGCTCAGTACCCACAAGGGCCTAGTGATCACTGCACTGGACAGCAGAGACACAGAGCATTTCTGTCATCACAGAAAGATTTCTCCAGGGAGTATCCAGAGGCTAGGGATGCGCCTGCTAAGGGGAGGAATGGGATGGTTGCTGGAGGAGAGAGACAGAGACAGGGGAAGTGGAATTCATTCTAAAATCTAAAGGACTGGCAGATCCCTATTGAGAGGATAGAAATATTGGGAGCAACTGAGGTAGCAAGATGTTAACAAAAGAAACAAATGGCAGAAAAGGGGCTAAACACAGAGGTGAGGGAGAAAAGCTTCTCTCTCCCCAGAGACGCACAAAAACAGAGAATATGGAAGATGTAGAGACTCAAGCTAGTTTTGTTTGTTTGCTTGTTTTGAAACAGAATCTCACTCTGTCACCCTGAGTGGAGTGTGGTGGCGTCACAGCTCATAGTAACCTCAAACTCTTGGGTTCAAGTGATCCTCTTGCCTCAGCCTCCCAAGTTGCTTGGACTACAGGCTCCTGCCACAATGCCTGGCTAGTTTTTCTGCCACAATTTCTGGCTAGAGATGGGCTCTTGCTCAGGCTGGTCTCTAACTCCTGAGCTCAAGTAATCCACCTGCCTCCACCTCCCAGAGTGCTAGGATTACAGGTGTGAGCCACCTCACCTAGCCAAAAACTCAAAGCTGTTAACCTTGAGCAAGAGGAGAAACAACCACGGAGAATAAGGACATTGGACTGCACTGGTGTTCTCACACTGCGGCTACAGAATGAACACACTGACCAAAAGTCAAATCAGTAAAATTATTTTGAAGAAGCTATAAGAGGATGCAACTTTTAGGGTTCCAAATCACTGTTAATTTGTATAGTCATTAATCTATCAGTCAATGATTATTATTTATTGGGTCTCAATTTGCCAGGTATTCAAAGCAAACATATCATCAAGACAGAAAGCCTGCAACTACAGAGAAGACTCCCAGGACAATCTAACCAAGTGCTAAATTACAAGGTCAATTTTAAGATGTTATCTTAAATTAGGTCTAGCAACGCCCAGCCTCATGCGATAACCCTTGGCTCTTGTGCCTTTTGTAGACATCACAAACCAATCCTGACATTCCTTCTGGTTGATGCCAAAGAGGGCTCGGGATGCTTTTCAACACAACACCCACCATTCCATCTACTAATTAGTTTGAGAAAAACAGCATACTCGCAAATCTTGTGGAGGTGATATTAGGATTACATTGTCATTCACACAGAAGAAGACCATGGTCAAACTGCAAATTTATTTTGATAAATTCACTTCATTGGTTGAAGTCCCAAGAGCCTATCAGTCACTCAGATTTAAAAAACCAGACCTAAATAGCTAGTCTCAAATTTATTTAATGCTGAGTCTCAGAACTTTCCTCAATTGAGAGACAGAACCATCAAAAGTGCAAACCATAAATTTCAAATTAAAATTCATTTAAAAAGGGGCATGGACTGGACCATTTTAAAATAGTCCCAATAAAGGACATTCCATTTTTGTCAGTTTTTTTCTTTTTCTTTTTCTTTTTTTTACACTACACTAATGGAGCTATCGGTAAAAAAAAAAAAAAAGAAGAAGAAGAAGAAGAAAGAAAGAAAGAAAAGAAAAAAAGATTAAAAATTACAATGGATCTCCAACGAATGGTAAAGGCATGATGTGTATATATTAATTATATAAGGAACAATGAAAACCACAAACTAATCAAAGGCTTTGGTGACAGATGATGTTAATACAATTTTGCTTTATTTTAAAAGGTAACATACCAGTGTGAACGTTTTCTAAGTGCTTTGCCTGTTCATATTCGAATCATCATATCAAAATGATATTAAAGTGTTTTTATTGTGAAATTTAGTAGCTAACATAAGTTTCTGACGGAAGGGAAAAGATGTCAGAATATAAAAAGGAAATAAAGGGAAACGAAGGCTTTCTCCAATGCCTGTTCTCACACCACCTGGGGAAATCGCTCCTCCCACCTGCTGACGTCTCTGCGCTGAGTCATCAGAGCCCATAGCTGACCCTACCTTGTCAGCCCAACTTCTTAAGGCCAAACTCTGCAGGGGAAAAAAACTGGTAAGGTGGTTGGTTGTACTTTGGTAACTCTCAATTTACTTGAAGCATTCCAAATTGAGTGCAAACCACATGGACCACTGTTTCTATCTTCCTCAAAGTGCTTATGTGAAACTGGATAATTCTACAATGGGAGCACTAGGACGCTTCAGATATTCCAGTTCTCCTTCATGTTCAAATGAGTGTCTCCAAAATAGCTCTATACAATATAATGTTATCAAATAAGATTGTATAAGATCGAAATTATACACATACGTGTTTGTTCAAAGGCACCTGCTGGGTTTTCTTATGAAGGGTCCACTTTTATTCTAAGACTAGGTCCTTTCTATCAGTATGGGGTTTACACAATATTCTTAAAAATTCTGAGAACAAAGATTAGTTGCTTTTATTATTTTTTTTGATTAGTTGCTGTTTTAAATGGCCCTCATTTTCAAAACCAATAGCTCATAACTTGGTATCAAGACCCTGAACTATTTGAAATCCAAATTTTTGAAAAGGATTGATATAGAAGACAATAACTCTTTAATGCAAATAATTGTCAACATAATAGGACAGAATATGTCTTTTGAAAATAAAGCACAGAAGTTATAAAAATGAAATATGATTTTTCTTATAAACATAATTTATAATTATAAATTATAATTATATTTTTCTTATAAATATAAATGTATTTTCCGATCAGGTCACATTATTTTTATTTTATTTATTTATTTGTAGTTTTTGGCCGGGGCTGGGTTTGAACCTGCCACCTCCGGCATATGGGGCAGGCACCTTACTCCTTTGAGCCACAGGCGCCACCCCAGGTCACATTATTTTTAATAATATCTTTTCAAAACAATAAGTAGTAGTGTTCCTTATGAAGAATGTAAAAACATCAAAAATGATAAAACATTTAAATCACTAATATTCTGAACACTACAATTTCCATGTCTGTTCTTTTACTTTACATTTTCTTAATATTTATTTTTACCAAAAGGGCAATCAAGTAACAGTAAGTCAATTGCTTATGTCATGCTATTTGGGGAGTCTTTTGAAAGACTGTCCGTACAGAGGAAGCGTTTCAAGATTACACTATTAGTATGTCTGGTTGTGCAGGACAATGAACTAACTTTAGACCTGAAAAGTCAGCTGGCCACCAAGGCCTGTGAAAAAGTGAGATGAAGGAAGCTAATCCTTACCTTAAAGAATTACACCAGCTGGCCCAAAGCTGTGCCTAAGGTCATGCAGACAATGTTTCATTTTGGACCCAATGATGATACCTTGACACCAGGGAGCTCAAAAAGCTTTTGTTAGAAAAGCAGGGATGGATGAAGGTAGAACTAGCTCCCATACAACAAATTGAAAAAACCTGGCCCAGCCAGCAGTCCAGGAGGGCCAAGCCGAGACTCCAAGTTTCTGATGCAGGCTTGAGCTCTATTGTTAGGTCTCACAAACTGTCGTAAGAAACGAGAAACTGTTTGACTTTAATTTGCTTGGCCTTTTGGCCTACAAAAATACTAAGGCAGGCTGACATTTTGGCTACAAATGTTGCAGCTGTGTAATCACTGGGGTCTGGGAGACCTTACTACACTTGGTTCAGCTCTTGAATTCCTTTTGAGATCAAGACAATAGAACTTATAATTAGCAAACTACCATAAGTCTCAGAGTATGACACATGAATAGAAATCTTCCTTTTTCTCTTTCCCTGCACAGGAACATAAAAATAGAACACATAACTAAGTTATATTCGTACTTCTGATCACATCAACTTTCATAAAACTATTATCTAAAGATGAAACTTTGCAAGAACAATGTCCAGTTGGAAGTGAATCATTTTTATTTTCCTATGATATTGAGGCTTCCTGTTGACATGGAAAAGCCAAGGTGAACCTTCTGGAAGGTATTTGTTTCCAATTCTTGTCCTTTCCTTTACATTCCCAGTTTTACAAATTCACATTAGGGCCTTATTACTCCTGGGGAAAATACGTTTCTCTGAGATGAGGACTTCCAACATAAGTTACACAAATTGCAAATGTGGGCTTTCTTCATTGTTGTCCAAACGTGCTAGGCACTGAACTAGGTTTGTGGTCAGGATCCAATTTTTGCAGCTGCTGCCCAGTGAGGCATCTCTGGACACTCATAGTTCTTTTCCCCCTTTACACTTATTTACCAAGTGCTAAGAACTTCTCAAGCAATTTCTTTTGTATTTTCACAACAATCATGCCCAGCAAGGTGCTTTATTCTTTCCATTTTGCAGATAGAAGCTAAGATCTACAGAGGCGAAATAATAACTGCTCACATTACTGCACCAAATATCTGCAGCAGGGTTGTCTCTGAACTGTGCAGGTCTCTGAGAAAGGTTATTTTGCAGTTTTCAGGGTACAGGAGAAGCACCAGGCAGGAACGGCCTTGTGTCTGACCCATCGGCTGCTGACAGAGCTGAGGACCTGGCGCTGAGGAGCTGAGTCCAGAGCCCAGGCTCTTGAGCATGACGCCTCCCAGCTCACCCAAACAGAGTCCCACATTTGGGTGGAAGGCGGCTTGGTCAGAGCTCAGAAGCCTGAGAACACAGCCCTGAGCTCTGGAACTATGTATTCACCTTCCTTTCTTCATTGCCATCCTTCTAAACCCAAAG
The DNA here is from genome assembly GCF_027406575.1 of Nycticebus coucang. Lineage (NCBI taxonomy): Eukaryota > Metazoa > Chordata > Mammalia > Primates > Lorisidae > Nycticebus > Nycticebus coucang. The sequence goes on along the minus strand of NC_069789.1, from coordinate 25,500,473 downwards.
GACATTTTTAAATACTTACTTTATTTGAATTCAATGGAACACAGTCCCCCGCTGCCGAAGCCCTTGTAGGTGAGAAAACAAAAGTCATAATAATCTGAGGACCATTTCCTCTTCTGGTCATTGATATCTATTCATGCACGAGCGTCCGTGCCCTCGCTCCCTGCACCCACCCAAGGCCAGCCCATCGTGTGTGATGTTTGCTATTTCTCATCCACCAGCAGTTTCTTCTTCCTTCCTAAATTATTTACACCATTTCACCAATAAGCTTTAATCTCTCCTGAAGCCTTCACTTGGCCTCAGGTCCCATCTCTTCCATCTGTACCAGAACCGCTATCATACAACTTCTCTACTTTTTTTTTTTTTTTTTTTGTAGAGACAGAGTTTTACTTTATTGCCCTCGGTAGAGTGCCGTGGCCTCACACAGCTCACAGCAACCTCCAACTCCTGGGCTTAGGCAATTCTCTTGCCTCAGCCTCCTGAGTAGCTGGGACTACAGGCGCCCACCACAACACCCGGCTATTTTTTTTTGTTGTTGCAGTTTTGGCTGGGGCTGGGTTTGAACCCGCCACCCTCGGCATATGGGGCCAGCGCCCTGCTCACTGAGCCACAGGCGCCGCCCAACTTCTCTACTTTTAATGATTGAGTCTGCTTATGAAGTCACGTGCAGATAACAGCTGCTTCCACTTTCTCCAAATTTTACTTCTGTTTTTAAGCCCATTTCAATCAGATTTACATGTTTCCCTTGTTTTATCTGTCTGTGCTATTATAACTAAGTACCATAAATGGGTAGATTATAAAAAACAGAAATGTATTGCTCACAGTTCTGGAGGCTTGGGACATCCAGTACCAAGACTTTAGCAGAACTGGCGTCTTTCTGGCTCATCGCCATGCCTTTCACTGAGTGTTCACACAACAGAGGGGCAAGGAAGTTCCCTCAGGCATCTTTCACAGGGGCATCAATTCCTTAGAACCTCCCCCATCCCCTCATACTATCACCTTAAGATTAAGATCTTCACATATGAATTTTGAATTACGAATTTTGAAGGGACACAAAAATTCTGACCACAGCATAGACTGCAAACACTTCCCTAATAAATATTATCTATTGTTATACTCAAAATGTATCAAAATGTGTACATACACTACACTATTACGTACGGCACTCTCTCTACACACATACAGCTGTGTGTACGCTTAGGCCAGAGCCAAAAAGTACCGCGACTCAATAAACCCACACGCACGTGTCCAAGTTACTATCTCTAATTCCGGCACATTGCCAATGTATGTGCCCGCCATGTCCATTCCTCATTCTTGAGACTGAGAGTTTCTCTCCTTTTGAATCTTCTTAAAGGATGTGTCATACAGATTAAAAACATCACCGAGTCATCATGAGTCTTCTGTCTTGCCGGCAGCCCCACAGCACTCTCTTCCCCGCTAATCCACTACCACCATCTCCCAGTGGCTTGCAGCTTTCCTCCCATCTTTATTTTAAGCAGAGCTTAGCTTATCATTGGGGTGGCTGTATTCCCTCCCTTTCTTTTTTCCTCTTTAAGGCAATTTTATTTATTTTTAAATTTAATTTTTTCCTTTTTTTCTTATTGTTTTTCTTATTCCCTCCCTTTTTTCCTCTTAAAGGCAATTTTATTTATTCTTTAATTTAATTTAATTTTTTCCCTTTTTTTCTTATTGTTTTTCTTATTCCCTCCTTTTCTTTTTTCCTCTTTAAGGCAATTTTATTTATTTTTTAATTTAATTTAATTTTACCTTTTTTTTCTTATTCCCTCCCTTTCTTTTTTCTCTTTAAGGCAATTTTATTTATTTTTAAATTTAATTTTTTCCTTTTCTTATTGTGCTTCTTATTCCCTCCCTTTCCTTTTTCCTCTTTAAGGCAATTTTATTTATTTTTAAATTTAATTTAATTTTTTCCTTTTTTTTCTTATTCCCTCCCTTTCTTTTTTCCTCTTTAAGGCAATTTTATCTATTTTTTTTAGTTTAATTTAATTTTTTCCTTTTTTTCCTTATTGTTTGGGATTCATCCAGGGTACAAAAAATTGGGTTACACTAATTGCGTTTACTAGGTAGAGTCCCTTATTGAATCGTGTCTCACCCCCAAGAGGTCAACGTGCCACACATCTTGACCCTTTCACGCTTTCCTATGCAGACTTCCCCTTTCTCAACTGCCCAGGCCCAGAGGAGGGGCCCAGGGGGTTGGGGCTAGCTCGCCTCCACGTAGGGCCATTTCTAGACGTACAACTGGTGCCTCTACTGCTTGTTGTCTTCTGTCCATACTCTGCTCTTATAATTTCACTAAAAACGATCTGAGGATGAGAAGCGTATCCTCTACCATCAAACACCTGCCTCTGCCTGAGAGGCAGCTAAAAATTTATGCACAATGGGAATGATAAGGGAGCATTCTCTACGTCAACGGCTCCCAGGAGCACAGGTGGAAATTAACTTAGACTTGGGGGAAAGGCGCAAGAAGAGACATCCTGAATATGCTTTGGAGCAACCAAAGCTAAGTCATGGTCTAGTGCCAGAGACAGGTATGGGTCAGTTTGGGAGTGGATGGGGCACAGTGAGCGCCCTCGATGGTCTTTCGTCAAGATTAGAGGGCAGGGTGCTGGTTAGGAAATGGTGAGAAACGGGGCTTGAGAATTAAGCAAAAAGTTGAATAGCTTGCTGACTCCTTTAAGATGTTTTCTGTCACTTTTTCTTTTTTCTTTTTAGGTCAATGGGGCATCTGATTATTTCAAAAGTGAAAAAGTCAAAGTTTATTGAGGGTTTACATTGTGCCAGTTACGATTTTTACAACATTCCTGCTAGGTGCTATTATTTTTTTCCATTTTATAGATAAGAAAACTGAGAGTCACAGAAGTCACTAATGCTGAGCCAATTAGGAAGTGACTCAATTTCAGACATGATGAGATTCTCATTTCAGAGAGATTAAAGGGATGGCTTCTGCTCTGGGGCTTCACCTGTGTGACGCAGGGAGGACTGGGACGGAGATATGGAGGAGAAGGAGTCCAGGAGGTCAGGTCTGCCATCCTGATTTGAGGGCATAGAGCCAAATCGCCCATGAAGTTGTCCACTTGGATATATAGATGTGGACTAGAGAAAAATATGTAGTTTGAGACATAGATTTGAGTTGTGGGATTAACGGTCATATTTTAAGCCTGAAAGTTAAGTGGAATAAGAAGAAAAACCTTCTGAACAGAACTTCAGGGGCCAGGGAAGGGGATTCTCACTTCAGTAGCAGACAGAAAAAGAAAAGCAACAGAAAAGAGGAAAAGAAAAAAATTGAAAAAAAAAAAACAATGAGGCTTACAAACCTCAGGGAGAGGGGAGGTTCCTTGGAATGCAAGGAAAGAGAGAATTTCAAAAAAGTGAGTGGTTAAAAAAAAGAAGTCAGAGAAGTCAGGAAAGTGAGAACCGACAATCCTTAGGGTTTATCAACTAGAAGATCTTTACTCATTTCGGTGAGGTCGCTGGAGGGAGGTGGTAAGATCAGAGGTCAAACTGCAGGGATTTGAGGGGGGAGGGGAAGATGAACTAGAACTCAAGGATGGGGGTCAAGGATGCCGAGAGGGAGCGGAGGAGATGAGACTGAAGTCCGGGCAGAACCTAGGAGGTGATGGAGTTTGCTTTTCTTTCTATGAATCAAATCTATTTGTATTTACAGTATGAAAGACAAATAACTAAAAGAGTTAAAAAGTATGAAGACACGAAAGAGGCCAATACAAAATTGATGTAGGAGGGCAGGGATATGGTCCAGACTAACTCCTGGGGTCTTCTGAAGCCACCTTTCCTCACTCCTGCTCCCTAGTTTGGTCTTTAATCTCTTCTTTCCCCCAGAAAAGTGATCTATCTACCTATTTCCCTACTTTCAACCTATTTCCATAAATTGTTGCCCAGTTAATTTTCCTCATGCTATTCCTTGGCTCAAACTCTTTCAGTGTTATTCTGTAACTTTTAAGATACAATCCAAGTTCATTCAAGTACACAAAGTCCTTCTCCTGCTGGCCCTACCTGTCTTTCTCTGTCCTGCAGCCCACGAGCCATGTCCAGGCACATCACAGCTCTGAAGCTGTCACTTGCGCCCTGCTTTGTGGCTACGATCCTCTTCAGAGACTTCTACTTTCATTGTGCCTATGTAAACCTGCCTTTCTTCAAGTCTCATGAAATGCCCTCTAGTCCCAGAGGGGAATCTCTACGCCCAGAAACCACATAACAACATTACCTCGTATTCTATTTTGACATATCAATGAACACCTCCTTTTCACAAATATTTTCTAAAAGCCCTTCTCTGCATCTATCCCTGTGAAAAGCATCCAAACAGGCTCAGAATATGCACCAGACATCCCGTGTATATCTGGTGTCACACTGAACCCTCACAGCATTTTTAACACATCAACAGCCACGTGAGTTATGGAGTAGTTTTCACATGGCTTTTTACATTAGTAATTTTCCAGTTTTTATTTTACATTCTTACTGATGTATGTTTTAGGATCATTTTGTTTTTCAAGTTTTTCTTCTCTTTTCATAATAGAACACTGTGGTCTCATGGAAAAATCTTTCTGTGGCAGTCAATGTGTTTAAAATACATGTATACTTTGTCATCAAATCTGGATTGCAAGCTCTTGGAAGCTCTTGCAAGGGACTATGTAGTAAAGTCTCCTTCTATCTCAGAAACATACGGCTCTAATTGAATAACTAGTTTGCTGAAAGGATGTGTCAAAATTGGACAGGGTTTGCAGCCTCAAGAAAGGCTGATAAGAAACAGCATGAATTGATTTTTTTCTTGTCTTTGGTACACTGGCATGTAAACACTGCACATGATACACATACAGCTTTGCCTTTGATCGCACTATAATCTCTATTTTTTCCTTTTTCTTTTCTTTCTTTTTTTTTTTTGAGACAGAGTCTCACTATGTCACCCTGGGTAGAGTGCCATTGCATCACAGCTCACAGCAAACTCCAACTCCTGGGCTTAAGCAATTCTCCTGCCTCAGCCTCCCGAGTAGCTGGGACTACAGGCGCCCACCACAACACCCAGCTATTTTTTTTTTTTCAGTTGCAGTTGTTATTGTTGTTTAGCAGGCCCGAGCCAGGCTCGAACCCACCAGCCTCAGTGTATGCAGCCAGCTCCCTAACTGCTGAGCTATGGGTGCTTAGCCAATATGCTCTCTCTTTTTCAAGGCATTCTTCAATGTGCTTTGAATTTATTTCTTCTTATGTTTACATACAGGTTGCATATCGTTTGCTGTAAAAAGGCTGACACTTTGATATTCAAGTCCATTTCCAAAAATTATTCATTGCAACTCTAATTTCTCTTGGAATGTAACTTAATTTCTTCACGTTATGGCACTGTGTCAAAAACTCTGTTTCAGTGAAAAAGTACCACCCACCAACTTCAGAACTGCAATTTAAGAAAGTAATCACCTGATTACTCCTGGTTTTCCACAGCTGTTATTCTATAATAATGTTTTATAGTCATTCCATAAGATTTATTTTATTTTTGATGTCCATATTCTGATATTACTTTTATTTCTGTTGTAAACACTGTCTGTGATACATTCTGATAACTTAACCAACTTTGATTTTTTCATTGCATTTGTTTTGTGTACGTAACATAGGCATTTGTTTCTTTTATTTAAGAATACTATCTATTATTTTCTGTTTCATTTTTTGTTACTGGTTTGGATTTTCTTTTCCTTTTAGTCCAAATGTTCCTCTGTGAATTTCGGCATGATTTCTTTAAAATAAATTGTTTGCGGCCAAGCACAGTGGCTCACGGCTGTAATCCTAGCATTCTGGGAGGCCAAGGCGAGTGGATTACCTGAACTCAGGAATTTGAGACCAACCTGAGCAAGAGTGAGACCCTGTCACTAAAAAATAGCCGGACGTTATAGCAGGCACCTGTAGTCCCAGCTACTTGGGAAGCTGAGGCAAGAGGATCACTTGAGCCCAAAAGTTTGAGGTTGCTGTGAGCTATGATGCGACGATACTCTACAGAGGGCAACAAAGTGAGACTCTGTCTCTAAATAAAAAAAAAAATAATAATAATTAGTTAATTAAATGAAATGAATTGTTTGCATGTGGGTCATCTCTGAAAAGTTTAATGTCACTTCTTCACCTGTGCTTATATGATGCATTACAATAGCTGTAAGAGGATTGCTGCACTTTTTATCTCCATCTCAGGTGTCTTTTTGCCTTGGGGTATGAGAGAGATGCCCATGTGCTCATAGCCCTGCAGCTGGCCAGCTCTGGACTGGGGCTCTGGTCCTCAGAGGCAGGGGTGGCTCAGCTGCTTCTGGTGCTGGGCCTCAGGGCAAGACGGGCCGTACACGTGATGGGCACACTTGGATCCTGCCTCTCTTCTACGATATTCTGAGCACACCTGAGGTGGGCTCTGCCACCCAGATGTCTATTCCACTCCTTAGACACAGAGTGAGCCACTCACAGCTGAGGGAGGAGCAAGAGGTCCAGTCTGGCTTGATCATCAAGGCTTTCAAGAATTCTAAGTCACAAATTCTTTTCCTTTTTTGATATATTAAGAAATGTGCTATGTAATAACCATATCCTGGCAACCATTTCTAATATAATACCTGATTATAAAAACGTACACGTATATTTATGCTTCTAATTAAAAGATTTGGAAATATCTTATTTAGAAATTCTATGTAAATCCAATACTTAGCATTCTTCTCAATCCTTTTCGCTTCTCTTCATTTAATACCAAAAAATACGTACTGAATTTTTTTTTCCCAAAAAACTCCACAGAGGTACTTCAAAATCCTATCCAGTTTACCCATGTATCATACAAACCCTGATATTTTTGTGGACATTGTCAAGTGAAGGGTGAGAAGTCTCTATCTAGTTAGAGAGAGTTGACCAAGAAAAGCTGAGGTACCCAGGACAGTCATGCTTGGGAAAAACATTCTCTTACCTTACATACGGTATGTTTTTGGATTATAAATGTCTACTATTTCTGCTCAGACAGCCATCCTCTAATAAGGTGGATGCTCTTCCTTTGTATAATTTTTAACATAGATTTTTCTCCTCAACAGATTAAATTCACTTTTTTTAATCATTTTCCTAACCTATAATTATCATCTTCCAAAGACCCCAAAGTGCTGTCAGTGTGACTGATATCAGAATGTAAATATTTTATAAACAGCTGTTAAATCTCAATTGGCTGAAAACAAAGAGCCCCTGAAAGCTGTGATCTACCCAGGAGGCGACATCATTCAATCAACAGATATGACATTTTTCTCGTTTACATTTTCTCGCCTGCGTTTTTCAGTCCGTGAGCACGGTGTGCCATGCTGGAGAGTCACGGTGATGATTTACTGAAGATGGAATAAACTCTGAAACTCTGTAAAGAAGATGTCTCACGCAGAGACTGAATTCTATTTCATGGAACATTTTTGGCCCTCATTGTATCTGGAATGTCTGTGATTCACGCGGCTAAATACTGGCATCAAGGGAAGATCACTGTGCCCATAAGAAAGGGAAGGGGCAAATTTTTGCTTTTAGCAGTTCAATCATTCATTACTTCATTCTATTAGGACTTTACTCAACAAACATTTCTGATTGTGAATGTGCCAAGCTAGGCCAATAAATCTACGTATGATCCAAGGAACTGAGGCTCTGTCACCCATCATTACCGATCAGAAACGTCACCAAGATGCTTGTAGTAATCCACCCAAGGATTTAGTGTGATCCTCTATTTATACCACTGCCTGTCCTTCTATATTTCTCCCCAGGTTTTTTTTTTTTCTTCACTTTTTTCTCTTTCTCCTTTCCTTCTCATATAAGCAGCAGAGCACTGCCTAATTTCTTTCAGGATGTGTAACCTAGGGCATGTTATGACTCTGCGTTCATTTATTCAGTGAGTATTTGCCCATTGTCTTACAGGGAGCAGTAATCATTATAGGCACGATGGTTTGGGTAGTAAAGAAAAGAGGCAAGGCCCTGCCCTCACGGAGCTTTAATCCTATCATGACGAGAGATAAACACATTATAAACACATGTGACAGACTTCTTCATGTCTTACCTAAATCCTGTAAGCCATATAGTTGAGTATTTTATCAATAAGGGAATATTTAAATATGACTTAAAACATAAAATTCGTAGTTTTTAAATGTGGGAGTTAAACATGGGTGCCGAGGATAGGGGTCATTTAGAGAGATAATTAAGGGAGGTCATGGAAGCTGACCAGACAGAAGGGCCAAGTGGGTGCAAGGCCCACGTACAGAGCAGCACACACCAGGGGACTCCCTGCCAGGCCCTGAGAGGAAGGAACAAAGGAGCATTCAGGTAACTACGAAAGGAAGTTTAGAGTTTAGAACAAGTAGAAACCAGATCATATCAGATTTGCAAGTCATGGTAATACATTTGGGTTTTATTCTAAATGTAAGGGAAGGAGTTAGAGGATTTGGATCAAGTCTTAAACAGGAGATTAAGAAAATCTGCTGGTTTCCAGAAAGCAGATTTGGTTGTGCACAGAATGTATTTGATGTGTCAAGTTGGGTCACCACCACGGAGCTAATGCCGTTGTTGGAGCGTGATACCATGGTGACTTCGAGTAGATTCAAAATCAAAGAGACAGAGATTAAGGATGTCTTTGGACAAAAGTGAAGGAAAAGAGAAATACCTGATCATTCTTAGGTTTGATGGACAGAAAAACAAACAAAAAAATGTGACTTTAGTAAATACCAGAGCAATTTCCTGAATTAGCAAAGGAGACCTAAGGAGATAAGCGATTATTTTATCCTAACAATGTATCAGAATATCCAGAATATCTTACACTTTTAAATTTCACAGAAGGAGCAAAGGCCCAGAAAGACAAAAAGGCTGGTTATTTTTTTTTTTGTCATTCTCCCCCTCCCCAAAACTGCTGGCCCAGTATCTTGCTTTCTAGCCCAGAGATCTTTCTTTTATCAAGCACCTCTATCCCCAGACTCAGCTCCATCCCTTCATCAACGCCTTGCATGACTTTCTTCGGGAAGGAATTTCACTATATAATTGATCTTGTACTTGCGCTATAACCATGAGTGAATAAACGGAGATTATTAGGAGTATACTTAATATTAGGAATATAGGTGAAAAGTTAAGTTGTGGTAGCCATACCCAGGTGATTGTTCTAAACTCCTATTTCAAAAGAACAAAACACAAGGGCAGTGCCTGTGGCTCAAAGGAGTAGGGTACCAGCCCCACATGGTGGAGGTGGCGGGTTCAAAACCAGCCCCGGCCAAAAACTGCAAAAAAAAAGAACAAAACACAAAAATGCTCAGAATTAATATTTCCTTCACTAGTTTTAACAAGCAATTCCAATTCGACCTGATTCACCCAAACCAGAGGTTTCCCTTTTCCTATTTTTTTGTTTATTTAGGAAGACCCTCAATTCACTTAGTTTTACAAATGGGTAATCTAACGGAATGTCCATGTTGGTGAAGAGTATTGCATTCAGAGTTAGTGAACTGACAAAGCCCAAGAACTATCTCTCAGACATAACCAGTAGAAGCGCAGGCCCCGAACCTTACTGTTAGTATCAGCATGGACGCAGCAGCGTACAGGGCAAGGCACCTGATGGGTCTAGTTCAAGTTTAAACCTTACCTGTGCCACTTACTATCATAGGACAAAGGTCACAACATCTCAGAGCTTCAGTTTCCTGACATATAAAATGGGGACAAAAATACCCTGACAGTCCTACTGTGAGGTTGCCCATCCCTTAATTTTACATGTAAGTGATGGTTGCTTTTCGCTTTCAGCAAAATGGTTAATGTTGTCTGTTTTCAAAGGGAAATCATGAGACTGATCCCTTAGAAGCTCCAGTCTGGTACTGTCTTCTAAACATTATTCAAGATATAAAATGTCCATGATCTTAGGTTCTGCCCATTCCCCATAAGAGTAGAATGGAGTCTTAGTAAAAATCCCTGATTCCATTTCAAACGCTTAAGTACATCTTTCTGAAGTGTACGGAGACTGACATTTAGGCCAGAACCTTAGGAAAGCACCTCGTTCAGAAGGCTGACTTAGAGAAAGGAAAAGAGGTGCCTGGGTCCGTTGCAGAACAAAGGAAATAGGTCATTGTGAAGCATGTTGCTGGGCCATAAAGGGATGAGCCCTCTGAACTCAGCAGAGTGCCGCGGGAGAACTCGGGCGTGAGAACTCCTGACCAGATGCTGCTAAGTTTTTAAAAGGAAGACTCTGCCATCTCTATAAGATGATGAAAGTGAAGCCAGAGGAGCATAGGACTGAGAAGGGAGAGGGAGCATGGAGGTGCCTGCGCAGGGCTGCTCCTCGGTGAGGAGGTGAGCTCAGTCCCTCAAGTGTGGTCTAAACATGATCGGCACAGAGAGGGAGCATTGAGAGAGTTTCACAGCAATCGGACATTCAATTAATAGTTTTAAAATAGTTTTGCATTAATAAATTGTGGTACATGTACACCATGGAATATTATGCAGCCTTAAAGAAAGATGGAGACTTTACCTCTTTCATGTTTACATGGATGGAGCTGGAACATATTCTTCTTAGTAAAGTATCTCAAGAACGGAAGAAAAAGTACCCAATGTACTCAGCCCTACTATGAAACTAATTTAGGGTTTTCACATGAAAGCTATAACCCAGTTACAACCTAAGAATAGGGGGAAGGGGGAAAGGGAGGGGAGGGAGGGGGGAGGTGGGTAGAAGGAAGGGGATTGGTGGGATTACACCAGTGGTGCATCTTACAAGGGTATATGTGAAACTTGGTAAATGGTCTGTAAAGCTAGTGAATGATGCCCCATGATCATATCAATGTACACAGCTATGATTTAATAAAAAAAAATAAATAAAAATAAAATAGTTTGCATCTTGCGTGCCTTTTTAAAAGAGCATAAGTATGCAAAGAATTGGTGGGTGCAGAAAAGTCATTTATTCTTCCTTCATCAGTTTGAGAAGCACTGTTAGCTCAACCCTTGCATGCCTGGTTACCGCTTCTTCCTCTCTTTAGGGCTGAGATCTTCTTCTGCTATTACTTGAAATGCTGAAACTCTCAATCGAGGGACCCTCTCCTCCCTCCAGCAAAGGAGGGCACGTGACTCATCAAGATGCCTCTAACCCCCAATCTAAGAAGTGTGCCTATGGAAGGAAGGGCCTTGAGATTGATTCACTTTACACAAAAGGAAACTGAGGCGGGAGTGGGCAGGTGTCATAGGTCAGTACGTAAATGCCCTTCTATCTCTTTCCCCTAATTGCCTTGCCTCTTTTAGACATTAGCAAATAATCTCCGTATACTGGAAATTTAAGAGCAAACTCAATCAACCTTATCAATATTCCTGTTCTAGAGGAGAAATGGGTAAGTCATCAAACCATATTTTGATGGGAGTATGTAACCATTTCTCTACCTTTTATCTAACAAATCGACATTTTCTGCCATTCAGAGCACGCTGATGAGCGCAGCCCTCATCTTTCACTGCTAATATCCTTGTAGAATCTAATGAGTCAAAAGACAAATACTCAGTTAATTCCACGTAACCATATGCCAGTCCTCTCTCAGAATCCTACTGTCTTATGCATAACAGTTGCTTAGTAAGTATTTACTATATGGAATTTATTATTCAAATTAATAAAAACCCAAAATATACTTGCATAATTTACAATTAGGAGTCCGAACATGCCTACTTGCTGAGATTCTGATTATTTTAAATAAATGATTGACTATTTCTCAATAATGACGAATTAAGTAACATCATTAATGTTAAAAATAAACACTACTCAATCATTAAAGTGTATGCTAATAGAATTCCTTATCTACTAAATGAAATCCACCTTAATCACTGAGGTGGATCATTCCAACGTATCCCTGACAAAGTTTCTCTTGAATCAGATTAGCAAAGCATTCATCTTGAAAACCAGCAAAAAAACTGGCTTTCATCCTCGCTTCAAGCTCATTCCATTGCAAATTAATTGCACATAGCATTCGTGTAGGGATGAGCTTCAAATCCCCAAGTACAGATGTCAGGCTTCTCCAAACCCCAGAAACTATGTTTTAAAAGGTTACATAATCAAAATATGATTGGCAATTCCGGAGATTGCTGTCATAATTATATAGTTAGACAAATAAAGAGAAAAGCAAAGCTAGGGACAGAATAACAATTATAGAAGATCAGATGGGTGGCTTCTTTCAACAGGCCAACAAATATTACTGTGATGTGTAGAGAAAGGGAGTATATTTTGCTAAACTCTTTAAAGTAGTCTTTGGAGATATTATGGTTTTGATTTGAGACCACCACAATAAAATGAATAGGGCAATAAAGCAAGTCACACACATTCTCTGGTTTCTCACTGCGTACAAAGGTATGTCTATGCTATACTGTAGTCTATTAAGTGTGCAAAAGCATTATTCTTTTAAAAAACGTACTCATCCTAATTAAAAATACCTTATTGCTAAAAATATGCTGATGGTCACCCAAGCCCTCAGCAGGTTGTAATCTTTTTTTTAGTGCAGGATCTTTCCTTGATCTTGATGGCCGCCAACTGATCAGGGCGGCATTTGCTGAAGGTTGGGGTGGACGCAGCAATTTCTCGAAATACGATACCAATGAAGTCTGCCACATCAGTTGACTCTGTCTTGGATGAACACTTCTGTGGTGTCTGATGCTGTTTGACAGCATTTTATCCACAATAGAATGTCTATCAAAATTAGAGTCAATCCTCTCAACCCCTGCTGCTGCTATAGTTTATGTATGTAAAATTCTAAATTATTTGTGGTCGGTTGTTTTAGTCTTGTTCATAGCAACTTCATTAGGAGTACATCTCATATCAATAAACCCCTTTCTTCGCTCACTCATAAGAAGCAACTCCATTTGGTTTCATCACAGGATTGCAGCAATTCAGTCACTTCTTCGGGCTCCCCGTCTCATTCCTCCTTCTCTTGCTATTTCTGCCACATCTATAGTTACTTTCTGCACTGAGGTCTCGAACTTCTCAAAGTCATCCATGAGGGCCAGAATCCACTTATTCAAAACTCCTGTTAAGGTTGATATTTTAACCTCCTCCCACAAAAAACGAACTTTCCTAAGAGTGTCTAGAACACTGAATCCTTTCCAGAAGCTTTTCATTTGGCTTTGCCAAGATCCATCAGGGGAATCACTATCTATGGTAGCCACAGTTCCGTGAAATGTATTTCTTAAATGATAAGACTTGAAAGTCAAAATAAATTTTTGATTCATGGTTTGTAGAATGGATGTTATGTTAGTATAAAAGCATTAATCTCTTCATACATTTCTATTAAAGCTCTTGGGTGACCAGGTACATTGTTAATGTGCAGCAATATTTTGGGAAAAAAAAAAATCTCTTTTTGTGAGTAGTAGGTCTCAACATTGGGCTTAAAATATTCACTGAGCCAGATGTGTTGTCATTCCAGGCTTTATTGTTCCATTTATAGAGCACAGGCAGAGTAGATTTATCACAAATCTGAAGGGACCCAGGATTTTCCAAAGAATATATGAACATTAGCTTCAACTTAAAGTCGCCCACTGTATTCATCTCTAACAAGAGAGTCAGCCTGTCCTTTGAAGCTTTGAAGCAGCCATCGACTTCTCTTCTCTAGCTATGTACATCTGAGATGGCAACTTTCTCCAGTGGAAGATGTTTCATCTACATTGAGTATCTGTTGTTTATGGCAGCCACTTTCATCAATGATTTTAGCTGGGTCATCTGGATAACTAGCTGCAGCTTCTACACCAGCACTTGCAGCTTCGCCTTTTATATTATGGAAATGGCTCCTTTCCTTAAACCTCATGAACCACCCTCTATTGGTTTCAAACTTTTCTTCTGCAGCGGCCTCACCTCTTTCTGCCTTCTGAGAACTGAAGAGTTAGAACCTTCCTCTGAAATCAGCTTTGGCTGTGGGGAATGTTGTGGCTGGTTTCAACTTCTATCCAGATCACAGAAGCTTTCTTCAGATCAGTAATGTTTTACCTTGTTATCATCTGTGTGTTCACTGAAGTAGCACTTTCAATTTCCTTTAGAAACTTTTCCTTTGCATTCGCAGCTTAGGTAACTGTTTGGCACAAGCAGCCCAGCTGCTGACCTATCCCAGCTTCTGACATGCCTTCCTTACTAATTAGAGGCCACTTGTAGGGTTATTGATTCACCTAATTTCAATATTGTTGCGATTTAGGGAATAAGTAGTTCCAAGAAGGAGATAGAGAAATGGCTGGTCAGTTGGGCAGCCAGAACACACATAACATTTATCAATTCAGTCCTCTGTCTTGTATGAGCAAGACTTAGGGCACCCCAAACAATTACAATAGTAACATCAAAGATCACTGATCACCATATCAGTTATAATAATAATAATAATAATAATAAAGTGTGCAATATTGCAAGAATTATCAAAATGTGACACAGATACAAAGTGACCACATGCTGCTGGAAAAATGGCACCAATAGACTTGTTGACACAGGGTCCCCACACACCTGCAGTTTGTAAATAAGATAGTATTTGTGAAGTGCAATCAAGTGATGTGGAATACAACGAGCTGTGCCTGTACCCATTTCCTGTACTGTTAGCCTACCACTCATATTACTATCCATACGCAATGTGCACATACATGGTTCTCTGAGAACAGGGAGCACAGCAAACAGCACAGCTAAAGTTTCCCATCAATCCCTGTGGACCTAACCGGAGCTTTGCAAGAGACAGAGAATCTACTTCAACATGGATGTGGCATAATTTATTCAATCCTTTTTCTGCTTCTAGAATTATGGCTGCTTTTCTATTGTAAACAATGCAAAAATAATAATCCTTATTATATGTAGGTATATATTCCTAAAAGTGTGATTACGGATCATGGAACATTTACATTTTAAATTTTAGTGGATACTGCTAGATTGTTTACCAAAAAGTTTGCAGCAATTTTATTTCCCCTTTCCTTGCCATAAGTGGATACTCATTCTATCTATCTATCTATCTATCTATCTATCTATCTATCTATCTATCTATCTATCTATCTATCTATCTATCTATGTGTCTATCTATCTGTCTGTCTATCTATCTATGTGTCTATCTATCTATCTATCTATCTATCTATCTATCTATCTATCTATCTATCTATCTATCTACCTACCTACCTATCCATCCATCCATCCATCCATCCATCTATCTATGTGTCTATCTATCTATCTATCTATCTATCATCTATCTATCTATCTATCTGTCTATCTATGTGTCTATCTATCATCTGTCTGTATTTTGATCTATCCATGTGTCTATGTATGTGATTTTTGACAAGAAAAACAGTGTGCTCAGAGGTAACTCTTTGTTATTTCCTGGGCCACAAAGACAGTCTTGCATCCATGACAAACTGGAAGCAATCTCTGGCCAATGTTCCAACGTTGTGCTATAAGAGGGAGATAATCTTTAGAAAATACGTTATGGGAATACAACAGGAACAATTATTCAGAGAAAGAATTTTAAAAGGCTTTGTGTCATATTCAGTGAAACTAAATGCTCTATTTGGTAAGCTTCTCCAGGTAGAAAAACACATCCTGATCTAAAAGTCAATGCTATTATTTTCCCCTTGAAACCATAATTTTAAAAATGTCTAACTTACCAAATGGTTTCCTGTAATCTTTAAAAGTTTTTTTTTTTAAAAAAATCCCTAACAAAGGAAAAGGCCCAGTCTTGAAGCTCCTTGACTTTTATAAACAATATTATATCTTCAAAATGCTATTTTCCAGCCAGAGATAGCTCAGTTCAAATACTTGGAAATGTTAATCACCTTTTTCCTTCTGGTGGTAACCTTTCCACAGTCCCAACTCAGGTGACTGATAATTATGGTCCTTAAATCTCAGCCTGTCCCTCCTTCCCACCTTGGTAAGTTCACAGCATGAATGTGAAAGCCAAGAGTGAGATAATTGATCAAACCAGTGTTATAGGGAGTCACCAAATAATAGTGTTTATAGGGGTTCAATGATTTTAATGGAGGGAAGTGTTCCATTGTGTAGATCTACTATTTCTTCATCTATTCATCTGCTGATGGACCCTGACATTGATTCAGTATCTTGGCTACTGCAAATAGTGTTGCAATGAACACGGGAGAGCAGAGATCTTTTCAATACACTGAATTCCCTTCCTCTGGATATATACTCAGCAGTGGGATTGCTCGGTCATATAGTAATTCTATTTTTGGTGTTTTAAAGCAATCTTCATGCTGTTTTAGCAACAAAAAATAATGAAATCCTGTCACCTGAAATGACATGGATGGAACTGGAGAACATTATGTTAAGTGAAATCAGCCAAGCAGAGAAAGACAAATCTCACATGTTCTCACTCATAGGTGGGAGCTAAATATTAAAAACCTTGATCTCATGGAGACAGAGAGTAGAATGATGGTGTTCCAGGAAGGATAGTAGGCAAGTGGGGATAAAGTGGGGAAGGGTAATAGGAGTGAAAAGGCAGTTAGATAGAATAACAATATTTCACAACACAAAAAGTAACTATAATCAACAATAAGTTAAGATATACTTTAAAATAATTAAAAGAGCGGAATTGGGATGTTCCTAACACAAAGACATGTTAAATATCTGAGGTAATGGATATCCTAATTACCTAAATTTGATGAATTCACACTGTATTCTTCTATAAAAATACCATGTATATCCTATTATATAAAGACACACTATTATGTACCCATAATAATTAAAAACAAATTTTTAATGGAAAACCGTGCCTGGAATTTAGATTTCTACAAAGGTGTCATCATCAGAAACCAGAGAAACATCCGAAAGGACCAGTAGTGAAATTGCAATCTAAACCTTCTCCTTTGTCACTGAACAGCCGTTCTCACCAATTGTACTTTGGAACTGTATAGACGGTAAGAACTAGTAACAATGGTGGCTTAGTTATAAAGTCTGTAGGCAAATATATTCTTTAAAATAAAAAAAAAAAACAAAGTAATGAAGTAAAGTTTGCTCTCTCTTTGTAGAGTATTTGTTTCTTTTTTCCTCTTCATGACATCCCCAACCGCCGACTCTGGGCGGTGGCTGAGTGTGAACTCCGGGCAGTCCAGACTCAGTGCCTCGGTCTCTCATCCACAGCCTGAAGTTAAAAATCGTCAATTTCCTTTGGAGGAATGATAAAGTAACTAGACAGTGTAAAAATGGAAAGGAAATATAACATCAAAAGGTCAGCATGGCTATCTTTAAAGTGATGATAATGTACATCAATTTTTCCTTAAGATTCTTCTTTTTAAGTTTTATTTATTATTTTTGTATTTTTCCTAAGCATGTATTACATTCTAATGAAAAGAGTAACTTAAAACAAAACCCCTGTAAGATACGGCCTGAGCTCCTATCCATTGTAGATGGGGGTTCCCCCTGGGCTCCTATCCATGGTAGATGGGGGTCCCTCCTGAGCTCCTACCCATGGTAGATGGGGGTCCCCCCTGAGCTCCTATCCATGGTAGATGGGGGTCCCCCCTGAGCTCCTATCCATGGTAGATGGGGGTCCCCCTGAGCTCCTATCCATAGTAGATGGGGGTCTCCCCTGAGCTCCTATCCATGGTAGATGGGGGTCCCCCCTGAGCTCCTACACATGGTAGATGGGAGTCCCCCCTGAGCTCCTATCCATGGTAGATGGGGGTCCCCCCTGAGCTCCTATCCATGGTAGATGGGGGTCCCCCCATGACCAAGCTCTGTCAGACTGTCTTGAGATGGGTGCCAGCTGCCTCATCATCCCCATAAGATGGATACCGCCTGCACCGATGTGCACCAGGGGGCTACTTAGGATAAACGATGAAAAGGACAAAAGATGCGAACACCATAACTCTGAAAGGAGGACAGGCACCATTACTCTCAGATGGGTCTGGATCAGGCCGGAACAGAACAAGATAAGAACTAATGGGCCAAGTACTGTCATGATGAGAGTTAACATGCTAAGTGCTGTGACAAATTGTTTTACTTATTTGCTAATTGCCAAATCTGCTTGATGTGACCTTTATGTTACCTGTCTGCTAATCTGCTAAATTGCAAGGTTCGCTTCTGTAAAAGGGGTCATCATGACGCTGCGCTTGCTTTTTGCTTCTTCTGCCAATTTTCTTTTTGCTTCTAGTTGCCAACTTTCAGCCCACCTGTTTGTCCCTTTGCCAACTTTCAGACTAGAAAAACCCCAACTTCAGACCCCTCAATGCTCTCACTTAGTCTGCTTTAGACTTTGCTGAGACAGCCCCGTGGTTAATAAAAGACTCCTTTTTGAACTTCTAATTTGAGTCCGTGGTCCTTATCTCGCCCCATAACACCCTAAACTTCATCTCTCTGCTCCCTCTCTGGCTCCCAGTCTCTTTCATGGCTTATCACTCTGCTTTTACTTGAAAGTTCTTCCTACTGATTTGCTACGAGACTCTCTCTTTCACAGGATGGTGAGTAAGGACTGTGTGCCCCAAATGTGCCCTCAGTCCACACTGCTGCCCTGATAGGCAAACAGTCAAGAGGAAGTACTTACCCGTGGGACCTTGATAAACTGTTAACTGTGGGCACATCTCTGCTGTGAAGCCAAACTCCTTAGGAACACGGTGGATAAAAAGAAAAGAAACGAAACCCAACTACTACAGGCAGAAAAAATTTATAAATGCTTCTAAAAGACAGAATAGAGTATTGGGGGATAATGTCATAAAACAATAATAGTGTAAGGACATAAAACTCTGTCACAAGCTATTGCATCTGGACAATAAGGAACCTCCAGGGGAACACGATAGGGGCCATCTTATCTACTGAATGTCACCGTGTGTATGTGTAACAGAGAGGAAGGTGATAGAAATTAATTATAAATTAATTATTAACTTTATGTCATATGCAGTGTGTCGTATGTTAACTATGCACATAAACCATTATAGATACCTGAATGCCATACTATAGGTTCCAAATGATTTCCAACACGTTATCCTCTTTATAAAAATGAACTCTTGCTGTTTATTGTAAAGAAGTCAATGCTTTCTAACTGACAAGTGACCAACCTGACAAGAGTTTAGACAAAATCGAGTAATCACAAGACACTTCATAGATGTTTACAGTATTTCCTAGATTCCATTCTCAGTTTGGGACATAGTGGGTTAAATACTGTGTTACTATTATCCTTTCCGTGGGATTATTTGGAAATGGGAAAACTGAGATGTGCGTTGGGAATTTCCCACTGCCAGGTAGTTATATTCTGTTGCTTGCTTTTCCTAACTTTGGCCACGTGTGTTTGCTCGGGGGAGCTATGGTGAATGCTGCATTGCACAAACAGCTCAGGATTGTTCTCTACTCCAACACGGGGAAGAACAACCTACAGAGTTTAGCCTACCTAGAAAATGAATTTGCTCTTGAGTCTGAGTAAGTGTTGACGCTCACGTCATAGACTCCATAACATCATGAAAATACATTTACCTTTCTGAAAAGAAAAAGCTGCATGTTGCGTTTCACATCACCAACCAATTGTTGTGAAATACATAAAAAATCTGATGTCATCCAGGGCGGCGCCTGTGGCTCAGTGAGCGGGGCGCCGGCCCCATATACCGAGGGTGGCAGGTTCGGACCCAGCCCCGGCCAAACTGCAACAACAACAAAAAAAATAGCCGGGCGTTGTGGCGGGCGCCTGGAGTCCCAGCTACTTGGGAGGCTGAGGCAGGAGAATCGCCTAAGCCCAGGAGTTGGAGGTTGCTGTGAGCTGTGTGACGCCATGGCACTCTACCGAGGGCAATAAAGTGAAAACTCTGTCTCCACAAAAAAAAAAAAAAATCTGATATCATCCTGTAGAGATACGCATTTTCAAACACCACAATTTGAAATGCAGTGAGGACAGTCTTAGATATACTCTTGAAAACAATGAGCTCCTGAAATGGTATTTATCTAAAATTCCAACCCATTTGGAAAGGTCAGTTTTGAAGTGATGAATTAAAATGTTGGCAATTACTATTACACAGCTATTACCAGGAAATATAATACTGCTGGTGGTGTAAACAACATATTTAACCAAATTTCCTTGAGTTTTTCTTGTTCAATATATTTTGGAAAATGCTCAAATGCCCTGAGTTAGTACAGTTTTTTCTTGCTGGCTTAAGTAACGCCTTGGATTACAAAATGGTTAAATATACTCCTGAATGACGGTCTGCCTGAAATCCAGAACATCGGGGACCCACAGAGAAGATTCACAAGGAAGGCAGGGCGTTAAAGATTATATTTTTAAAGAACAGTTGAATAGAAAAATTTCCTTTATCTTATATTGAGTGAAAAATAAAAAAAAAATAACCTAGATATAAAGTTGAATGAACAACATATGCATAATCTTATCAACACAAATATATATATGCGTATATATATTTGTGTTGATAAATATGTGTATATATATATACATACATATAGCAAGTGATCTTAAAAAGATAAACAGAAAATGTAGGCTTAACCAAATGAATTTTCTGACTCTGCAAGTCAAAATTCAATTACCAGCAATTTTGCATAGTTCAACTTGCAGATCAAAGTGGGAATCGTGGTTATAACTCGGAATTTGATAATAATATTTATTTATGTATGTTTTCACCTATTTTCCAAACTGTTTACAATGAGAATTCATTGGTTTTAAGGGACGGGAGAGGTTTTGGTAGAGAGAGGGTAATGGGTGGGGCCACATCTATGGTGCATCTTAGAATGGGTGCAGGCGAAACTTACTAAAGGCAGAATACAAATGTCTACATACAGTAACTAAGAAAATGCCATGAAGGCTACGTTGAACAGTTCGATGAGAATATTTCAGATTGTATATGAAACCCGCACATTATACCCCTTGATTGCACTAATGTACACAGCTATGATTTAACAATAAAAATAAATAAATTAAAAAAAAATAAAAAATAAAAGAAGATATCCAGACCTGAGAGCATATTGTGAGCGTAGACTGGTTACTGGAGAAAAAGAAACAGAAAATCATTTTCAAAAGCTGCAGACAGAGTGTAACAACTCGTGTAAAAGCGGCTTCTAAGAAAGGATTTTGACAGCCCAGAGCTCCAGAAAGAACTCTTGCGGCCCTGACTGTTAAAGATAGTCCCTCCTTCTGAGTCCCAGTCATAGACCAAAAGGTGCCATCACATATATCAAGGCTGAGGCACTATAATAACAGAAATATTTATATTATTAATTAGTATCATTTTTCTTTCACACTTAAAGTATTTTCACTCCCTTTAGTTAATTTGTGGGTACTCAGGTTCAAATCCTGCACGTAACCATCAAAGCTGTGTAAATTGCATGATGCCTATTATTTGCGGTTGAACAGTCAAGGCATTCTAATAAGCAAGGCTATCATGTGGTCTTAAAACCTGGGGGGGGGGGATCCCACAGTCCCAGCGCCAGATGAGCAAAAGAAGTGTCACTTCTCTCGCTTGGTGTAGGCCCCAGGGTTGGACCAGGGAATCTATAGCTAACAACAGGAACGACATAGTTGTCCCACATCTTAGATTTTAATGACTCTCAAATTTTGTAAAATAGAGATGCCTACTCACCCAATTTTTTGAATATTTGAAATAAAGTAGCATATATAACGTGCCTACCAAGTGTCTGCTACGTAGAAAGTGGTCAGTAACCAAATGTTACTACTGTTTTAAAGCCTCACATCCCATGTCTTTTTTCTTCAGGGTATGTGCCCCAGCTGTAAGCTCCTGCCTTGCTTACTTTATTTGAAAGGCTCCATGCCTTCTATCTAAGTGTAACACCTTTGTATTTCATTTTCCTTTTTAAACTTCCATCAATATGACCATAACTGAATAGTCATTCATTGCTTGGAGAGATAGCTTGTGAATTTTTGGCAATTAGATGCTCATCTTGGGATTTAAAACTGCTCTAAATGTAAATATGTCTGCAACCCCCAAATCATTTCCACCTTTGTGTAAATCATAGCATACTACTGGCTTGGGCAGCTGCAAACACCTGTGATTCCAGCACTTTGGGACACAAAGAAGGAAGGAACCCTTGAGCCCAAGAATTCGAGACCAGCCTGGGAAACACAGCCAGACTTCATCCTTACAAAAAATAATAAATAAATTACCCAGACATAGTGGTGCATGCCTGCAGTCCCAGCTACTTGGAAGGCTGAAACAGAAGAGGATTGCTTAATCTCATGAGTTTGAAGCTACAGTGAGCTATGATCACGCCACTGTACTCCGGCTTAGGCAACAGAGTGAGACTATTTCCCCCCCCCAAAAAAGGAAAAAACACTAAAGAGTAAAAACCCAACACCATTGTTATTTAACCACATATGATATCAGCCATCCTGAAAGAAATAAGTGTTTTGTTGGATAAGGTAAAAGCTAAGTTTTTACCACCTAAAGGCAAGATGACTCACTGGTGATCTGAGGTACAAGGAAAGAAAGGAAACAGGAATTTAAGTCCAAAATGTATTTTTTCAGGACTCAGTAAATAGGCATAGAAATTCTATTATTTGTCTGTCCTCCCAGCATGACCTGACAGACGTGATACCACATCATACACATAACGTCATACAATTCAATGAAGTAGAATTTTAATTTAAAATCTTACCTTCCATGTGACTTTTGTATCCTTAGTTTATTCATCCTAATTATCAACTGGTAATTTGATTTGTTTAGTTCTAAGGGATCGATACGATTGTAAATATTTTCAAAATAAGCAGCCATTTTCCTAAAGTTTACATTTCTTTAGAAGGCTCTCTGACAAACTAATTTTGTGATAAACAAAAGTAATCGTTTTAAGTCATAGAGCTTGGTTTTTAAAAAGCACAGGTTGGGGCTTAGCACCCATAGCTCTGGGGTAAGGGTGCCAGCCACATACACCAAGCCTGGCGGGTTCAAGCCCGGCCCAGGCCTGCTAAACAACAATGACAACTGCAACCAAAAAATAGCCGGGTGTTCAGGGCGGACTGCTGTAGTCCCAGTTACTTTGGGAGGCTGGGACAAGAGAATCAGTTAAGCCCAAGAGATGGAGACTGCTGTGAGCTTTGACGCCATGGCACTCTGTCAAGGGTGACATAGTGAGACTCAAAAAAAAAAAAAGCACAGGTTGAATCGAGGGATATCTGAGCTATCCTGCCCTTTCTTTCTTTTTCCTAAATGATCCTATTTCCTTCTTGACGGATGGATGGAAGAAGTCACTCAGCTGGGGTGAGCGTGAACTTGGGCACAGCGGGTGAGGGCCAGGACAGAGACACATACAGTGAGAGAGATGAAGAGTGAGGCGGGATGAGATAGAATAAAACACATACAGGAAAAAGACTGCAAGGAAGACACAGGCAGGGACCAGACACACACATGCTCCGTGACACTTCCCTTTGTCCCCATTGCCCTTGCATCTACTTCCGTCATGTAGCTTTTCTTCACGTGAGCCAATGCGCCTTTCTAATCTGTGTGTGCTTAGTGGGGGAAAGCTGACTATTCTGCTTTATTATGTGGTACTGGACATTGGGAGACATTTTTTTAATATTACATTAACATGAGAGCACAGGTGATTAGGTTACACTGTTTACATTTGTTAGTTAGAGTCCAAGTTGTAGTTGCGCCCGTCAGCCAGTGGGTGTGCTGCACACCCTCGCCTGTGACTTAGGAGAGAGGACACCAACTTCCCTCCCACTCCCCTTCCCACCTCCCCCCTCCCCCCACTTGGGTTTACTTGTGCTTTTCTCCTGGGTGGGCTTGTATTTGTGCATCTACTATTTTCTTTTTTTAATTAAATCATAGCTGTGTACATTAATGCGATCATGGGGCACCATACGCTGTTTTATAGACCGTTTGACACATTTTCATCACACTGGTTAACGTGGCATTTTCTTAGTTACTGTGTTAAGACATTTACATTCCACATTTACTAAGTTTCACATGTACCCTTGTAAGATGCACTGCAGGTGTAATCCCACCAATCTCCATCCCTCTGCCCACCTCCCCCCTCCCTCCACTCCTTTTCCCTCTTCCCCCTATTCTTAGGTTATAACTGGGTTATAGCTTTCATGTGAAAGCCATAAATTAGTTTCATAGTAGGGCTGAGTACATTGGGTACTTTTTCTTCCATTCTTGAGATACTTTACTAAGAAGAACATGTTCCAGCTCCATCCATGTAAACATGAAAGAGGTAAAGTCTCCATCTTTCGTTAAGGCTGCATAATATTCCATGGTGTACAAATACCACAGTTTATTAATCCATTCGTGGATTGATGGGCACTTGGGCTTTTTCTATGACTTAGCAATTGTGAACTGGGCTGCAATAAACATTCTGGTACAAATCTCTTTGTTATGATGTGATTTTTGGTCTTCTGGGTATATGCCTAGTAGAGGAATTATAGGATTGAATGGCAGGTCTATTTTACTATTTTCATATTAGTACTGAGTATATCAGATACTTGCTTTTCCATTCTTCTGATACATGACTAAGTACAATGTTCTCCAACTCCACACAGGTTAGTAGAAAAGTTGTAAAGTCTGAGATCAGGAGACAATTCATGTTCACTGTGTGATCATTGTACAAACCCTCATTGTAGTTACATCATACATACATAACTATGATGTCGTTACATCATAACTACAAACCCTGTATTAGATATGCAGAGATGTATTAATAACATTTTCTGAATTCTCCTTTTTAGCAAAAAATATTATATAAGCAATTCCTTCCTCTCAGGCGACTTGTTCTGCTCTGTGCTACTGGTCACTGGTCAGAGATCATCTCTAACAAGGCCAGGACAGCCCTCAGGACAACTGACCGCTTTGTTTCTGTGCAGACCCTGTCCACAGTCTGTTCTTGGCAGAGCAAAACTTTGGGCTTCTCTTTACTCCTTGCAAAACTTTGGGCTTCTCCTCTTTACTCCTTGCTTAGGTCCTCCTAGGAGTGCTGGGAGAGCCATCTGGAAATGAGTAAAGGGCATCCCAAGTCACATCTGCCTATTCTGTGACAGAATGTTCAGCAGCATTCTCCTAATCTTGAATTTGTATCCAAAAAAGACAGATTGCCTACACCTGTGATGTTTGCTTATGCCAAGCAGGGTTCACAGATGACCCCATGAAATCCTCCCAATAATTCCGTGTGGCGAGGGGAGTTCTAGTATCATCCCTGCAATCAAGAAGGGAAAACTGAGGTCTAGGAAAGTTAAGAAGTTTCCCAAACATGGCCCAGTTAGTAAGTGGCACTGTCAGCATTTGCCTCTGGGCTGTGTGGCTGCCCCGCAGGAGCTCTACCAGCTGCCCTCACCCACACGTCCCCACCCCACTCTACAAGGACACACACAACTGGGAGTTAAGCACTAGGGTAAGATGGTCATATCCTTTCAGATGCATGCCTGTGGATACCGGGGAAAGAAATCCTGGAGAAGAATAAAACTAAAAACTGCCTGCCCCTGGGAATGCGGGAAGGCCACCCTGTCAAAGCTGACATTCCTCGGTGCTTAGTAAAGAGTGAGCTTGGCAAGCAGCGAGGGGCACACCAGGGTCTGTTTATCTGTGGGATGATTGCTTTTTTCTTATCTGTCTCAAGAGGAGGGCATGCAATTTGCAGAATGGAGAAAAAGGTATTTTCTGATTTAAAGAAAAGTTTTAAATCAAAAAGAGGACTTTGCAAAACTCAAAAAAAAAAAAATCTTCAAAACCCTTGGTTTAAAAAAAGAGTTCATTAAAGAAAAGTGTGCACTAAAGTCATATAAAAATTAATAAAATTACCTACTAAAAACTAAGCAAATGTGGGTTAATTGCATGTGGTATTGTGACTGCTGAAATCTTAATTAAAATTCAAAATAAAAAACCTGGCATGTGTCATATAAGAGTTCTCCTTCCAAGAATCGTAGAGCAATGTGTATTATGTATTATGCAGCCTTAAAGAAAGATGGAGACATTACCTCTTTCATGTTTACATGGATGGAGCTGGAACATATTCTTCTTAGTAAAGTATCTCAAGAATGGAAGAAAAAGTATCCAATGTACTCAGCCCTACTATGAAACTAATTTATGGCTTTCATACGAAAGCTATAACCCAGTTATAACCTAAGAATAGGGGGAAGGGGGAAAAGGAGGGGAGGGAGGGGGGAGGAAGGGCAGAGGGAGGGTGATTGGTGGGATTACACCTGCGGTGCATCTTACAAGGGTACATGTGAAACTTAGTAAATGTAGAATATAAATGTCTTAACACAGTAACTAAGAAAATGCCAGGAAGGCTATGTTAACCAGTGTGATGAAAATATGTCAAATGGTCTATAAAACCAGTGTATGGTGCCCCATGATCGCATTAATGTACACAGCTATGATTTAATAAAAAAAAAGAAATAAATAAAAAAAAGTAATTGTGTTTGTCCCTTTGATATGACAAAACAATGAGATCAAAATAAGGCATGGTGTTTCCAACACTGCCTGTCTTTAAGCACAGAGAGAAAGGGACTGCCAAGTTCATGAGATGATAAAGACAGATTACAGACCTACAGAGCAACCTGAGTACGCCAGCTCTGTAATACATAGCTGTCACTTTGTCAGTGAGTATAAATTCATTTACACAAATTAGAATCTTATATATTATACTCAGAATTATTAAAACATTATTTTTTTCTTTGCTTCCTTTTTTTTACCATCATTACAAACATCATAGACTTCTTAATTAAAATACACTGATGGTAACTTTTGGGTAGATTTGTTAGAATTTGTCATATTACAGAACTTTGTCCATAGCTCTAATAGCATCACGCAATAATTCCATTATTCGGAGAGAAATGGCTCAAATTAAATTTTCTCTTCCAAGTAAAAAAAAAAAAAAAAAAATGGTCCTTGCAAATTCTGGATTTGGGCAGTGTTCAATAGTTTGTTCATACAATACCTTGCTTTGAATGTCATCTTGTAAAAACCAGCATATCAGAGTGTACCACATTTAATGAGTATAAAGAATGAGAATTCAGTTTTCAATTTTTGGATTTTTCCTGTAAGCTTAAATTTATATTCTTTCATCTTGTTAGATTCATTTTACCAATTTCATTGCTTAGAAAGGGAAATAAACCTAAATATCAAATTTATTTGTTCAATATGTTCAAAGCTTCAATGGAGGGAAAAATTAAGGCATGATTTTTAATCTGCTATTTAAAAATCATTATTATTTGCTTTTTTAATATTTTTTTTTAAAGAAAACATTTGGGTCTTTAACAGAGGCACAGTGAATGTGAATAATGGAGCCTTGGTGTGAACCCTAGCTCTTCCATTTACTTGTGGCCTCAGGCAAGTATCTTTCCTTTCCACATTTTTTTTCACTTTTAAATCCTAGCACTCTGGGAGGTCAAGGCAGGAGCATCTCTTGAGCTCAGGAGTTCCAGACCAGCCTGAGGAAGAGTGAGACATTGTCTCCACTAAAAAAAAAAAAAGAAGAAGAAGAAGAAAAATTAGCCCTGAGTTGTGGCAGGTGGACACCTGTAGTCCCAGCTACTCAGGAGGCTGAGGCAAGAGGATTGCTTGAACCCAGAAGTTTGAGGTTGCTGAGAGCTAGGCTGATGCTGTGGTACTCTAGCCTGGGCATCAGTGAGACTGTCTCTCTTTCTCTCTCTCACTAAGTTTTATAAATATATCACAGATTAGGAATAGCATTAGAGAGAATTCAAAACTATAAATATGGGACTATAATACATCCAGCACCCTTTCCTGACAAAAACTCTCAATAAACTAGGCATAGAAGAAATATACCTCGAAATTATTAGGTTCTTAAGTACAATATGTTAAATTTCCTTGAGTACTAAGTTTGACAATTATCTCTCTGACATTTTACTTTGACTTTGGGGTGGGGGGGTTTTGGTTTGTTTTATTGTGATGGTACATCTGCATTTGGGGGCATATGATTATCTTTCAATTTTTCTTATGGCAATTTTTGCAAAACCATGGATAAATAAAAAATTTGTGTGATTTTGAATATGAGTTCCATTGTGGAACTCAGGTAGTGCAGACAGCTAGAAATAGCAAAGAAGTGTTTATGAAGGATGTGGCTAAGGAATGCACAGGACATGGAGGGTTTCAGAAGTTCTAGTCTAGTGATTTTAATCTTGAAAATGAGCCATGCCAGTAACCTAAGCCCAAGGTGGATAATGATGGCCTGAAAGCTGTAGTGAACGTGAATCCACCTCAACCTACAAGTGAATTAGCAGCAAGGTTTGACATTACTATTCCAATAATATTAGACCACTGGAAACAAATCATTAAGGTAAGGAAGCTGGTAGATGGGTTCTACATGAATTAAATGAGAGTCACAAAAGAAATCATCTCGGAGCTTGTTCTTCTTTGCTGTCATGACATAAAGGTAAACTATGTATACACTGTATTGTTATGTGTGATGAAAAGGGGTTGTTTTTGACAACTGATGAATAAATTTGGCAAAGTCTCAGCATTTGGCAAAACAGTTAGATAAAGATGAAATCAAATAAAAAAAAGATAATGGTGTCTGTTTGGTGGTCTAGTGCCAGTACTATGCATTATAGCTTCATGAAACTTGGTCAATCAATTATAGGAGTTGTCCGCTGCAACCAATTGGATGAAATGATGAGGATACTGTGATTAAGCAGCTGAGCCTGGTCCATAGAGACAGGCCAACTCTCTTTCAAGACAACACTGTCACACGAACAATGCTGCTCCAACTACAGAAGCTGGACGTGGAAACTCTCTGTCATCACCACACTCACCAGAGCTTGTACCATCTGACTAACACTTTTCAGCTGTGGAAAACACCTTTCATGATTTCATTGTCACTTACCTTGCAGGCTTCTTTGCTGCTGATGTACAAATGCTACCATGAAGATGGCAAAACTGCATTGTTGGTGTAGGCACATACCTTGATTAGTTGTACTGCTTCTTGTTTGAGACACAATAAATTTGAATTTTGATTTGAAATCAAACACTTCAGATTTAGTACGACACAGCCAACATCACACTGAACAAAGAAAGAAAAGCTGAAAGTATTTCCCCTAAGAACTGGAGCAACACTCTGTCTGTTACCACTTCTTCTCAATGTAGAGCTGGAAGTCCAAGCCAAAGCCATCAGGCAAGGAAAAGAAATAAAGGGTATCCAAGTTTGGAAAGAGGAGGTCAAACTATAGCTTTTTGATGATGACATTATTTCTTATGTAGAAAACCCCAAAGACTCCACCAAGAGACTCCTAGAATGGATGAATAAATTTAGCAAAGTCTCAGGTTACAAACTCATTGTCTACAAATCGCATTTCTATCATCTGTACCAGTAACAGCCAAACTGAGAGTCAAGTCAAAGACTCAATATCATTCACAACAGTTACAAAGAAAATAAAAACCAAGGAATATACTTAACCAAGGAGGTGAAAAATCTCTATAAAGAGAACTATGAAACACACTGAGAAATAAATTGCTGACGACATAAGCAAATGTGGAAACATACCAGGTTCATGGATTTGTAGAGTCAACGTTGTTAAAATGCATATACTACCCAAAGTGATCTACAGATTTAATAAAATTCCCATCAAAACACCAAGGGCATATTTCACAGATGTAGAAAAAAATCATTCCATGTTTCATTTGGAACTAGAAAAAAAGCCTGAATAGTGAAAACTACTCTGTAAATGTCTGTCAGCTCCATTTGATTTAGAGTTTAAGTCCACTGTTTATTTATTTTCTGCTTTGATGATGTTAGTCTCTGATGATGGGGTATTGATATCCCTCAAATTTAAGATGGTGCTGTACATTTCTTTGCTTAGCTCTAGTAAAATTTGCTTTACGTATCTGGGAGCTCCTGTGTTGGGAACATATATAACTAGGATGGCTATGTCTTCTTGTTGAATTGCTCCCTTTACCATCATATAGTGACCCCCTTTGTCTTTTTTTTCTTTCAGATTAATATGAGGGCACAAATGATTAGATTACATTATTTTGGTTTCTAAGGTAAAGTTCAAGTTGTAGTTGAGCTTTTCACCCAGGGAATGTGCTACATACCCTTACCTTGCTCACTTCAGGTGAAAGCTTACCAATGCCCCTTCCTCCCCCGCTGTCCCCGTTCCCTGTCCTCCCCGCCCCCCACTTGAATATACTAGTGTTTTTCTCTTGTGTAGGTGTGTAGTCTTTATTATTATCATCATTATCATTATTAGTTTCATATGAGTACTGAGTACACTGGATACTTGCTTTTCCATTCCTGAAATACTTTACTAAAAACAATGAGCTTCATCCAGGTAAATGCAAAGAGGTTCTGAATAGCACGTGTGTACCACAGAATATTATTCAGACCCTGTCTTTCTTTACCTTTGCTGACTTAAAGTCAATTTTACCTGATATGCGTGAGGATGGCTACACCTGCTCTCTTTTGATTTGCATTTGTTTGGATTATTTTTTCCATCCTTTCACCTTGCGTTTGTGTCCATCCTTGTGGTCTACATGCGTTTCCTGGTGGCAGCAGATACTTGGGTTGCGTTTTTTCATCTATTCAGCTGTGAGATGTTGGTCTGTTCATTCTGTTGGGTAGTACCTTATTGCTTTGTTTTACCTTTTGTTCCTCTGTTCTATGAGCTGTGAGTTTGTTTGTTTGTTTAGGTGATTTTACCTGGTGCGGGGGGAGTACGGGGGTATCTGATCTGCTGATTTGTGTATAATGCTGTTCTGAGCATTTGAGCAGGGTAGATCTAGTCATGACAAATTTCCTCAGTGATTGTGAAATTTGGTTTTGTTGGATTAAAAATTCTAGGCTGGCAGTTGTCCTGTTTGGGTTCCAGTCCTTTTTGGCTTGTGAGGTTTCCACAAAGGAGTCTCCTGATGGGTTTCCCTGATAGGTTATTTGACGCTTTCGTCCTGCTGTTTGCCAAAATTTTCTCCTTCACTTTGACTTTCTCCATGTTGACTACTATGTGTCCTATTTGCTATGAATCTTCCCAATATCCAATGTCCAATTTGGATCTATATGTCTGAATTTTTGGTGATAGCAGGGAAGTTTTCCTTTCCTCAAATAGACTATAGTTCTATGCTTTTAGCTCTTTCCTCTTCTTCCTTGAGGATACCTGCAATTCAAATGTTAGTTCCCTTCAAAGAGTCCTGTACCTCTCTCAGTGATTGCTCAGACTTTTTACACTCTTCTCTCTCTGAATGACTGAGTTATCCCAACTCCTGTCTTCAAGCTCTGAGATTCTTTCTTCTCCTTGGTTTAGCATGTTGTTAAGGCTTTTTACTGTGTTTTGAAATTCCCTAAACAACCTTTTTCCATTTCTTTCAATTATTTTATATCCTTTCTTATGTTGTCTGGTTCTCGAATAACTTTTTCATTTTTTCCCATTGATTTCCAGAAATGCTCTTTTGGCTTCTTTTTATTGGTTTTCAGCTTTCTCTTCAGTTCCATTCATCTTATTATCCACCTGTATTCTGAATTCCATTTCTGTTATTTTGGAAGTTTCCTAATGATTGAAGTCCTCCATGATGTTCCCTCGGGCACGGAGGAGCTGAACTATTTCATTCTTCACATTACCAGGATTCTTTTACTGGTTTCTTCTCATCTGGCTCCTCTTCTCTTGGATCTGAGTCAATAGTATTACATAGCACTTGTTCGCCTGTGTGGGGGACAGTCTTAAACCAAGTCCAGAAGCAATGTCTACTTGGGGCTGGGAGGTCCTGAATAAAGTGTTGAATTTCAGGGAGGTTATGACAGGCTGGTGGTAGTAGTGGTGACTCATTAGTGGCATCTTGGGGGACAGGCACAATTCTGGAGTCTCAGAGGTGGAGTTTCAGGCCAAGTGGGGTTCCCAAGAGCTACAGGGGAAAAGCCTTAACCTTGGGCACAGTGGGAGATTCACAGATGGCTCGGGGGATTTGAGGGTCAGAGCTACCTGTATGGGAAGCTGTTCCACAGAGAAGGGATAACTGATGTCCAGATGTACAAACAGGAGTTTGACTTCATGGCCATGGGATGGGCCCATGTAGGTGAGCCAAAGCTGTTGGTTGCCCAAGGTTATCTCACTACACTTAAGACACACTGAGACAATCACTTCAGGCTTCCCAAATGGTGCCTGTGGTTTCTGAGGCTTCTCCTCTGTTCTGCTCCTATGCTTGAAAGGCATATGTTTGTCATACCCCAGTCACAGGGCATGACATCAGGGAGCACCTGCTCCTTCCTCAGGGTGATGCAAAGGCTAGTTCTGGGAGGGTGGGTCTTCAGTGGACCTGGCTCCGTGCATCAGAGCAATCAGGTTGGCACTGGTTGCAGAAACCTGGGATTGGCAAGCACCAGTTTTCTGCGGTACCTGCTCTCCAGAAAATGTCTCTGAACAGACTGAGCAGCTGCCCAATCAGCCTAGAGGTCTGCAGTAAAAGAGGGAGACCCCTCACAGATTGAGCTGCCTGTAACATTTGTTTCTGTCTTAAAAAACAGTGTTCCCTCAGGTCGCTTCTATCCTGCTATCTTTACGTTTTTCCAGCATTGTGAATTATATTGGGACCCACAAATTAATCTCTGAGATGCTGAGTGGTACTTTAAGAATCAGCCACACCCAGTTTGACTGAGTTGATAGATTCTGTAATGAGCTGTAGAGTTGTTCTCCTTGTCAGTGGTTGATGCTTGCAGGGAAGATCCAACTGCAGAGATATTCTTTTGTGTCTGTAATAAACTCTAGTCCCTTGGGAGGAGCACTTCAATGCCCTAGGCTTTGGGAGGGGTCTTGTAGGGAACTGTTTGTTCTTCACCACAGCAGAGGTGGGTGGAGGAGTGAGGCTGGGTGTGATTAGGTTGGGTGAGCCTGGAAGGCTTTGCAAAGCCTTGGAAGTGCTCCAAAGTAATCTTCCCAGTCACCAGGGAAAACTGCTGAAGGGAAGGTCAAGGCAGGCTGTCCAAACCTTAAGCTTCTCATTAGGAAGGGGCTATAATTCCCTACTGGCTATTGGGAGTGATATCTGCCTCTCCTGGGTTACCTCTGCCTCCAGTGCCCAGCTGCAAATAAGTCCTTGAATGCCACACTAAGTTGCTATGGTGCTAGGGGCTGAGATTTCCCCTCCTCCCCAGGTCCTGCCCTAGTACAACAGCACGGCTTTCTGTGGGGTTGGATCCCCACTCTATTCTACTGTCATTTCTACATGGACTCCCTTGCCTCCAGAGTCCCGCTTCCAAAGCTCTCTGCTGTGTCCTATAGCAACCCACGCACGTCCTGGGGTCATGGGGTCTTTCTTGCGTGTCTGACCTGATGGTGTACAGCTCCAAGAAATGCTGGTAGGCAGGAAGCTCCAAGAACAGGCACCTTGGTTTCATTGCTGGTCCTCAAGGGCAAAGGCACGGGCCCTGCTCTATGTAGAAACCTCAGGCTAGAGGCTGTGCCACTTGGACTTTGAGGTGGCCGCCCACAAAATTCTCAGCTCAAACTGCTCTCCCAGTTGCAGTGGGTCAGGGAGGGGGAAGGGAGGTCAAGAGTCTCAATGAAAGAAACTGCTCTCCAGGCCCTGGGGTCTCTCCTGGGAGGGGAACCCTGCATGGAACAGGCAAGCTCTGGGATCACACAAGTTCTCCCCACAGTTTCATGGTGACTGCAGTGCTTGGGATTATCATATTGGAAAAGCTTCCCACTGATCACTACAGCAGTGTGGGAAGAAGAAAGGGATTCTTCCTTACTCCTTCACTAGGCTCCAAGACTCTCTGGGTTTGATCTCCGCTCATAGCATTTTTCTTATTTTCTCTTCATTGCTTCACAATTTTCCTCTGAGGTCCCTTGCTGCCTCTGGCACTTCTTCCTCTGACCTACACCTGAGCTGGGTCCTTTTTCCCTTCTCCATCTGAAACCTTTCTTTCCTCTAGGACAGTCTGGAAGCACTGTCTATCTCTGGCCAGCAATCTTGCCCCTTACTATTTTGCCTTTATGATGACTTCACTCCAATGTGTATACATATGTCAAAACTATATACATATGTCAAAACACATCGTACCCTTTAATATGTGCAGCCTATAGCACATCAACTATGCCTCAATAAAGCTGAAAAAGCAATACATCAACCAGTGCTGTTTCAATTTATAGTATTTTTTCTAGAATCCTGCTACTTATGCAAAGAGAAATAAAGAAAAAAATTAATTTCTAAGCAAAAAAAATGATTTAAGATTCAATTGCTATATATATGTTTAATCCATTTGTGACGTTAAAACTCTTCTAGGAGCAAGCATTAGGTCTAAACCTTTGTCTTGCAGAAAATTGCCACCAGAATGAAGTATTGGGACTCAAAAATGTGGACCTTCGTTGACGCTGCTGTGTGTGCAGGATTGGCAGGGCCATTGTCCTTCTACTTCAGTTGCAAGGTGCTGCTCAAAGATACGAAATGTTCTGAACTACAGAACGACTGAGGTTTATTGTTTTGTGGTTTGGCAGTTATAGTCATGGCACTTCCTCGTACGCAAAAGCATTCATGTGGCTTATTTTAGGACATGCACAAAAGTCAAAATAGATGAAAATATCTTGGAGGAAATATCCTTGCAAGCAAGAATTTTGTCAGAACAGCTCCTTTTAGAAACTCTAATTTATTAAAACCAAGTTCGTTTAAACAATATGTGGGGAACATTTTCAAAAGCAGAGTAACCTTTGAATAGCAAGGGAGCCATATGTGACAAGCAGACAAGGACTCAGATGGCAGAATACTTGGACTACACCCTACATCTATCACAATGCTTGTTCAGAAATCTTAGCCAGTGGAAAAGAAACTTGATTCATTTATAGCTAAATGGTTTCAAAATAAAATTAGATGTATAATTTAAAATTGTACTACAACAAAAATTATATTTAACAATGGCTGTGAGTGCAGTTTATTATATTTATTATAAGATGGGGCCTATAAAAATAAAGATACTTAGAATCTCACAAATACTTGGGCATTTCTTCCAGTGAAAAGATACTTTTATTTTAAAATATATAAACCCAAATAAATAATGCATACTTGTGTTGCAATCCTAAAACAGAAAGCAGAACACAGAATATACTATAAAGCATTTTTAATATTACCTAAGTATGATAAATAAAGCAAGCATTGTACTTCTAAAGTGTTATCACCCATTTGCACCATAAAAACACTTCAAGTAAATCTGAAGCTTGTTAGACTTGGGATACTTTTTCAGCAAATTAATTCGTGACATGCACACACATACACATATAACAGAATGGGTTATTTAAATTAAGCTTTTTTTAGTTTTCCATATCAACAGCTTTTCTATGAGATAAATAAAATGTTTTGAAAAAGAAAAGTTTCCTATGAGAAGGAAAAAGCTGAGTCAGGATTTTTTTCATTGGCAAACATTCCAAACATCTGAAGAAACTGATCCTATCTCTAATTTCAGTCATATATATGTATTTTTTTATTTCTTAGGGACATAAAATCAAAAACTCCAGACAACTTCCAAAATAAGAAACAGTTGTTCCCACAAGACTCCTGTTATTTGTTAAAGGAAATTTGAAAACTCTTCTTTTTTTCAACATAAAAAAAACAAACTTAACATTTTGTGTGTGTGGTTGCCATATGCTCAGCATTATTCTAACCACTTAAATTTCTCACCATAATCTTAGGCAGGTACTGCTGTTACTGTCCTTGGACAGATAAGGGTAGACAGTGATTCAGCAATTTGTCCCAGGGAAAGAATGGACCTAGCCTGTCAGGCGCACCCATGATGAATGAACTTGTGTCATTAACTCTTTTCCGACATGGAAACATTTTTTGTATTAGTTTTTAAAACATTACATATTTTTACATAAATGAACCTTCAGCAGCAAGAGGGAAGCAAGGTCAAGTGAGTGATAATGTGAATCCAGAACTCTTCTTTAGAAGGCAGAGAGGAATGTAACCCGGGCCTAAGTGTTGAGTGCTACCTGGTTTATGTGATGATAATATTTTTTAGATGCCTTATGAGAAATTTTAGTTCACAGAAGAGACAATATAGGGGCTTAAATATGACCTTAAAGTTCATTTCCAAGCCATTATAGTTACAAATTAAAACCATAGCTCCCTTGGGCTTTGTACTTAGCCAACATCTTATAAATCGGGTCATTTTCACTGTCATTTTGGAGTAACGGGCCTCAAGATTTTAGGTCCCTGGGTCCCTTTACATTCTTAGAAATTACTGAGACCCCACACTGCTTTCTTTCATGTAGATTAAACTGATCAATGTAACATGTATTAGAAATTATAACTAGAAATTCAGGAAAAAATATTTACTAAATTCACTTATGTTAAAACTAATCAACCTGTTGGGTGGTGCCTGTGGCTCAAGGAGTAGGGTACTGGTCCCATATGCCAGAGGTAGCGGGTTCAAACCCAGCCCTGGCCAAAAACACACACACACACACACACACACAAAACTAATCAACCTGTAAGAAAATCAATGTAATTAAACATAAATAATGATCTTTTTATAAAAATTATTATATTTTGAATTAAAAACATGTAATGAAAAGGTAGCATGATGTACCCTTTTGTCTGCCTGGCTTCAGAGGCCACTATTGGACTCTCTGCTCTGTTTCTGCTTTGTCTTTTGCAAAGTCACATGTGCTTCATGTATCCTCTGGGCAAGTCCACTGGACATGGAGAGAGAGGGTGTGAGGAAGGCAAATAGTATCTCAGCAGTATCCTGAAAACAATTTTGATTATGGGAAACCCTGAAACGACCTGGGCCACCTCCACAGGTTCCAGGGGCACGCTTTGGAAACTGATTCTGGTGTGACTTTGAGTGATGTTCATAATCAATTGGTATGCAGACTTTTTTAAGTCTTATGAGTTCCCCAGCACTCAAGTAGTTCTCAAACAACTAATAAATTGACCTTATGAATGCTATATTCTTAAGTTATCCTGAATAATCTAAAGAACAGCAGGAACTTTGTGAGATTTTTGCTCAAAATTCTAACTGTACCTGAATGATATGATTATATATGTTTTAAATTAAAATGATCAGAATGTAACCCTAATAGGGCTAGTTTTCTTAAAGTTACATCCGTAAATAACCAAATATGAACATATGCTCCCTAAAAATGCTC
Organism: Nycticebus coucang; assembly: GCF_027406575.1. Taxonomy (NCBI): domain Eukaryota; kingdom Metazoa; phylum Chordata; class Mammalia; order Primates; family Lorisidae; genus Nycticebus; species Nycticebus coucang. The sequence goes on along the minus strand of NC_069789.1, from coordinate 25,463,490 downwards.
CATAAAAAATATTTAATGAAAATATTAAAACTATGGTCTTTTTATTTTATGGTCTATTTTTCTTAAGCACATAAAAACATGGCATCACTTGATGACAGGGTACAGTCTGAAAAATGAATCCTTAGGCAACTTTCTCACTGTGCAAACATTCACACAATCTGAGACGGGATAGTTTACTACACAGCTAGGCTATATGGTATCGCCTGTTGCTCCTAGGCTACACACCTGTATAGCATCTGACTGTGTGAATACTGTGGACAGCTAGAATGTTTGTATATCTAAACATAGAAAAGATACAGTAAACATATATTATAATCTCCTGGGCCCACCATCGCATGTACTGTTGATGGCTGACCAAAACATCGGTACTTAGCACAGGACTACACAAGATGACAACTGACTGAATTTTGGATAGTTCATGTGCCTCTTTTTGCAAGAAATGTGCCATTCAACTCTAAATGACTTCATGAGATATGAACTCATTCTAACTTCATAAAAATAGTCTAAAACCTACTTTCTTTATTACAATTCATCATTCAATAGAGCATTTTGACAATAAAGAAACCTTTAATGAAACAATCCCAAAGAATCACCAATGACGAAAGTAAAATAAATTTACCCTGTAATTCAACAACCAGGAAATAGTGTAAATAATCTTAAAAAAGGATAAAAGTTTTAAAATATCAGTTGACAGTTCTCTTTCTTCCACTGTACCTCTTCAGGAAGAAAATTCTGCAATATTGGCCAAGCCTGATTCGAAAGAAACAATGAAAGTATCTAAAAATTCTCAGGTTGGAATGTATCAGATAACATCTGTATTGAGACCTATTTCAGACAGAAAATGATGTCAGCTTCTGTAGATGAGGGTTTGTCACTTTATCAGAGGGCACGTGCCCCTGACACCTTGTGTATACAGAGCAAAAAGAGCCAACTTAGTTTCACTTGGCTGCGGAAAAAAATCTCAGATAAGTCCGTATTGTTAGATAGATTGTCTAAGACGACAGATAAACTTTTCATTTCTTAATAATTCCATTTCTAAGCTAAGAGAAGTGAGAAGGTGTTCAAGAATTCATGTAACCTAATAAGTATACGGTGGAAAAGATGAAATGAACAGAATGAAAGACTACTTTGGTATCCCTGGGATTCAGAAAACTTTTTTTATCTTTTTTAGATTGCTTTTATTGGTAAAAAATAAAAATCCAGCCTCAGCTTTCCAAGGGAGCTAAGAGTTTTCTAATCCATTGGAAGTTCTATTAAATTTCCAGCTTAATAAATGTTATTTCTTAAATGTAAATAATATCTTTTACTTACATTACACAAAACGAAGATATAAACACATGTAATCAATCATCGAAACCAAAGGCAATAGAGAAGATGTTTAATTCAAAGAGAAAGAATTTACACAAGGGAAGAAATTCTTTTAAATGTATTTTGACTTTTAAATTTGCATTTTATGAATCTTCTTCATGCTCATAACATATAACTGAGTATTTTGTGGTTCTTGTCCAAGTTCTACTGCACAGCTGAAACTTCATAACACTAGCAAAGAAAATTAAATAGAATGTGGGCCATCATCACCTGTCATTAAATAGTAGACTATTGGGAGGAGCAAACTCCAAACAGAATTTAATACAAAACTAGTTAATTTTTATTGTGAAATTTGTCATATCTATAAATTGTCCAGTGTGTGTGTGTTCACACATATGTGCACATAGCCATATACTACATATTAAAAAGAATAATAAAATAAACACTCTGGACTCAGTTCAGCAGTACCTTTGAAGATCCCTGTGAGTCCCTCAAGCATCAATCACATAAGGCTAATTTTCACAAGACTTGTTTTCTGTTAAAGCAGAGAGTCAGTTTGTAGGCCCAGTAGGAAAAAAACAAACAGAAAACAAAACCAAAATCCTTGACTATGAGACAGCAAAAGCTAAAACTAAGCTTTCACCTAACCTTGCTAACAGTGAGCTTGTTAGCTTCGACTATACATGCTTACTTAGTGTCAGAACAAACCTGCTTCCCAAGGCTAAGGAAGAATAAACCACCATCCCGACATAAGGACATGAGAATGACCAGCGTACAGTACTTTGTCCAAGGCAACAGAATCTATGAATGTGGCCTATCACTGAATGGTAATGGGGATAATATCTGTTCAGAAAAACTTAGATATCCCTGAAAGAATTACTTTACTATGTATTTATTTAATTTTAGTGTTTTTGGAGATACAGTTTCACTCTTGCTCAGGCTGGTCTCTAGCTCCTGAACTCAATCTATTCTCCTGTCTCAGCCTCCCAGAGTGCTAGAATTACAGGCCATGAGCCACTGCAGCAGGCCCTTTAATTTATTCTTTCTTTCTATTCAAATACCTAGCTTGTCTAGGCATTCAGGAATATTTCACTGAAAGTTTCTTTATTATCTTTAATTGTAAAGATTCCTTACAGACAACCTGAGATGAAAAATAAGCATTCTTTTTTGTTTGTTTGTTTGTTTGTTTTTGAGACAGAGTCTCACTCTGTCACCCTGGGTAGAGTGTCATGGCATGATAGCACACAGCAACCTCAAACTCTTGGGCTCAAGTGATCCTCTTGCCTCAGCCTCCCAAGTAGCTGGGACTACAGACACCCAACCACAGTGCCCACCCCAATGCTGGCTTATTTTTTTAGTAGAGTTAGGGTCTCACTCTTCTCAGGCTGGTCTTGAACTCCTGAGTTCAAGCAATCCACCCCTCTCCACCTCCCGGAGTGCTAGGATTACAGGCATGAGCCATAGTGCCCAGCCTTCGCATTCCACTTTTAAAAGAGGTTATCCTATTTATGATAAGGGACTAACATACACGACAGGAGTAAAACTTGAGAATATTAGGCTATGTGAAAATAAGTCAGTCCTAAAAAGAAAACCCCACTCATCTGGGGTATCTCGATGAGGCAGACACTTAGAAACAGGAAGAAGAATAGTGGATCCTAGAACAGGGACAGCACAAAAATAAGTAGCAAGGTAAGAGAGGCCGTGGGAGCTGTTGTGATGCATTTCATGGGTGTTCACGCTTTGTACTGTATTAGATATTTTAGAGGTTACCTATTTTTCTAATCCTCACAAGGTTACCTGGCAGGGTATTTCCCTCCGTTCTACAAATGGTCAGACCAAATTTCAGAGATTTTAAGTAATTTGTCCAATGTCACACAGTGTATATCCATGATTCTTCCCTTCTTTTATTTATTTATTTATTGTCTCTAATGGGTTTTAAAACAGTAAACTGTAATAGGCCCAGGCTTTCCTGTTAAATGCACTCCCTTCATCTGGTTCTAACCTCATTCCCATTCCTTTCCCATTTTATTACTCACTATGCTGGGCCAGAGCTTCATGCATATTGACATTCCTTTTAAGATAACACAGTTCTAAAGCCACTTCCAGCACGGAGGACCAATCAGGTCAAAAAATTATTTGCTTGTTTTATGGATCAGGAAATAACCTAATGCTGCCATTACTCACGCCACCATCTCTCAAATCCCAAGCCTTCCTCAAACTTCCCATCCATCACCAAGCAGCCTCTGCAAATCCACTGGGGAGGATACAAGATTTGAGACTGGGAGGTGAGGGGACGGGTGGAAAGCAGGGCTCCAGTCTGGGATCCACTCCCTTAGAATAGTCAATACCGTTCCTGAAATGCGAAGACCCATTTAAGACATGATGTAATCCTCACCGTTGGATTCTCACAAGTGAAAATGATTCTGCCTCCTATCCCTGAGCTTTAAAATTACCCCCTCACCTACATCCTTTAAATCAACGATTTTAAAAATGTGCTCAGAGATTGATGTCAAAATGCAACGTGGTAAATAGAAAGAGAGAAATAGGTAAATAATGAAACAAAGTATGAAAAAGGGAGGAAAGAAAGGGGGAGAGGAAGGGAGGGAGGGGAAGAAGGAAAGAAGGAAGGAAGGAAGGAATTTCTAATTTACTATCTTCTGTGCAGAATAACCACTGGGAACAGAGGTCCTATTTTTTTTCCAGGACATTAGCCTAAGTGACACAGTCTGAAAACATCCCTATGAATTCACATGCCAGTACACTTCAGGAGAGGGGCACGCAGACTGTGGTCCAAACCCCAGTCTCTCCAGAGTTGGAGGGCAGGGTTGTTCCTCCTGATTTGGATTTCTGATCACTCAGACACAACCACCTTCACCGTGTGAAGGGACCAGAGAAGCCTGGAGAGGCTCCAGGTGTTGGGGGAAGCGATACACCAGGGAGTCTCATTCTCAGGGTGGAGGAAGTCACCGTCAGATTCTAAGTAGGGGGGGCAACATCACACTTGCAATTAGAAGTTCATTCTGCTTGAGACCAGGCAGGAAGGACTGCGGAAATGAGGGACGAAGGCAGAAAGGCCAGCTAAGAGGTGCTTCAGCCCTACAGCTGGTGGGAAACGGGCTGGCGCAAAGGGAGTCACTGGAGACACCTTAGAGAAGCTCCTATTTGCAGAGGTGTTCACAGACTTGAGAGGACCATGTGGTAATGATGAAGCACCCAGGGGAGGGGCAGGGAGAGAAGAAAGTTCTTTGGCAGGAGGAGGGAACGGATTTGGTGATGGATTGGTCCTGGTCAACTACAGAATGAGCAGTTTATTGAGCCGTGAAGGGAGAACGTGCATTGCGGTTGGCAGAGCTCAAAACAGGAAATAAGCAAAGAATGCAAAGACCCTTTACTTGTTAAAGACGCTTCCTCGTGACAGGAACATGTGAATGGGGCAATGTCTGAGTGGAAGACGGGACTAAGGGGGGCATCTCCTTAACACGGGGAGAAATAGGGTCCCAAAGGAGTTAGTACAGGAGGGGGTAACAGGTAGGAGGATGAGGAAAGGGCCAAAACATGAGTGCGAGGTACGTAAATGTTCTGGTGGCTGATGAAGTGGAGGTTGCTCATGCTTGGTGCTGCTGTGAAAGCTTCATAGCACCCTGGGACCGGGGAGAGAGAGAGAATGGGATGGCCACAGTCCGGCGTACTCTAACATCACAGCCCAAGGTCTCAAATTTGGACAAAGCACTCTCAATTTCGGGAAAAGAGAGAGATAGAGAAAGGGGGGGAAAGCAAGGAGAACTTCAGGCACACTCAAAATGGAGCAGGCAAATCAAGGTTTAAATATCGGAAAGCTTTGTTGCTGTACTTGTCTCTGCTTGAAGTTATCTGGTACCTCTGTTTCCAAACCATATTTGTGTCTTATCCTTAGTCAGAAACTTTTAATCAAGCAACCTCTACAATTTCAGGCTTGGATAAAGCAAACTCACTTCAATCAAAACACAATTATAAAGGCATTTATGTCCCACATTATATTAAGACAAAGTTACAAGCTCAGGCGTAGAATTAGAATCCCCTGAGCCTTAGTCCAGCAGGCTTTCCATGATACCAATTTTATAAGACTATAAATGTAATGGGTACAAATTCATCCCAGGGCACATTCGAGAAGCAGGGGAGCCAAAGAATAACATGCTTCTTGTTTTCTCTGAGTCAACACAGGTCCAACTTTAAGCTCCTCTGCGGGGCTGGCAGGAAAATCTAAACAAGAATAATAACCAATAATAACAACCTGGATGATGACTGAGATCTTTCCAAGATCCTGGAGTCTTACACGGTACCAAGCAGAAGAGAGCTCCTCGCTGGCCTTGGCAGTCATCTGTCAGCCGAGCCCCCCACTCTGTGCTGTGCTGTTTATGCGCCAGGTTTAGGTACAGGAATTAACTTTACAACCAAAAAGTGCATTCTGGAGTCGAGCCTTGCTAGCACTTCATCCAGAGTCTTGCCTTGTCCCCAGACATTACCCCTGAATGGCATGTGGGCCCCTATTCTCAGAGGCTCAGGTGTCATGAGTTCTTTTTTGGAGGCAGAGAAGACTCTGACAAATTTTTTTTTTTTCCTTTCTTCTTAGTGACCTCACCTACCCACGGTAGAAAAATTCTATAAATAAGTTTAGGCTTTTATAGAAGATAGACAATACCGTTGATTGGGAAGTTAAAAAAAAAAAAAAAAGAAAGAAAGAAAAAGACCAAGGTAAGAAATACTAAAGCATTTTAGCATTTTAAATATTTTAGTATTTAATATTTTATGCTTTAAGTGGAGTAAAAGAAAAACAGGGAGAATAAACAAGTTAATATTGTAATAATACAGCCTGATTTTAATAAGAGATGAAAGAATAAACAGAAAGCTATAATAAGAAATAATTCATGATGAGAAGGTTAACTGCCATTATTGCTTTGAAAAAAATCTGCTAAATCAGAAACTTTAGAGACCACAGTTCTTGTTTTGTTTGTTTTAAGTTCAGATGAAAATGAGGGTAGGATGATCAGTTACGTTGTTTGTGTTTGTCAGGTAAAGCTCGTGTTGCAGTTGAGTCCTCCACCCAGAGGGAGCGCTATATACCCTTACAGTGGGCACCTTAGGTGAGAGCTCACCCATCACCTTCCCTCCAACCTTCCCCTTTTTCCTCCTCCCATTTGAATTCAGTTGTGTTCTTCTGCACAGTGTGCAGTTGTTTACCTATTGGTTTCATATTAGTGTTGAGTACATTGGATGCTTGCTTTTCCATTCTTGTGATACTTACTAAGAAGAATGCACCACATTATCACCATCTGACCTTCAATAAACCAAATAAAAGCATACATTGGGAAAAAGAATTCCTACTTAATAAATGGTGCTGGGAGAACAAGTTAGCCCATGTAGAAGACTGAAACTGGACCCGCATCTCTCACCACTTAACAAAAATTGGCTCTTACTACCTAAAAGATCTAAATTTAAGATACAAAATGATAAAAATTCTAGAATAAAGGGTTAAAAAATTCTCTACAAAATTGGCCTTGGAAAAGATACTATGAAGAAGAACCCCTTGATAACTGTAGTGACATCAAAAATAAATAAATGGGACTTGATCAAGCTAAAGAGGTTCTGCATAGCTAAGGGTACCACAACTAAACCAAACAGACCACCATAAGGATGAGAGAAGATATTTGCATGCTATGAATCTGACAAAGGGCTGAAATCTAGAGTCTACATAGAACTCAAACAAATCAAGCCCATCTATAAGGGGGTAAAGGACTTGAAGAGGACCGTCTCCTAAGAACAGACAAATGGCCAGCGAACATGTGAAAAAAACACTCTTCATCTGGCAGAGAAATGCAAATCAAAAACACCCTGAGATACCCCTAACCCCAGTAAGAACAGCCCACATCACAAACTCCCAAAGCTGCAGGTGTTGGCACAGACATAGAGATGAGAACACTTTTGTACTACTGGTGGGATTGCAAACTAATACAACCAACCTCTATTGAAAGAAGTATGGAGAATATTCAAAAAGCTAAAAGTAGATTTTCTATTTGATTCCACAATCCCATTACTAATTATCTACCCAGAAGAAAAAAAAAATCATTTCACCCTAAGGACATTTGCACTGGAGTATTTATTGCAGTTCAATTCATAATCACCAAGACAGGGAATCAAGCCAAGTGCCCATCAACCCATGAATGGATTAGTAAAATGTGGTCTACGTACACCATGGAATACTGTTCAGCCATAAAAAAGTTTCTGTATTTACCTGGATAGAGTTGAAACCACAATGTGGTTTGGCTTTGTACCTTGAACATGTTCTTTCAGTATGTGCTACAGGTTAGTTACTGAGGGTTGTGTGATCATACACCATGTCAGCACTCAGAGATAAACCTCCCTCTATAAAGCATTGAAAACAAAAATAAAGGTTTTTTTGTTTTTTTGTTTGTTTGTTTTGTTTGTTTTGCAGTTTCTGGCAAGGGGTGGGTTTGAACCCGCCACCTCCGCCGTATGGTGCCAGTGCCCTACTACTTTGAGCTACAGGTGCTGCCCAAGGGGAGTTTTTTTATGGTGCCCCAAATGAAAACAGGCTGGAATCACTAAAAAGCAGGTAGTACATCTTATGCTGTCTTGTATCTCCATCACTTACAAGATACGTTTCCAAAATGCATTTTGATGATGATGATAATAAAATGCTAGTATGACTTGAAAGAGCAATATTCCCCAAAATACAAGTCGAAGTGGTTTATAACAGAACTTTTTTTTTTTTTTTTTTGAGATAGAGTATCACTATGTTGCCCTTGGTAGAGTGCCTTGGTGTCTGTCACAGCTCACAGCAACCTCAAACTTTTGGGCTTAAGCAATTCTCTTGCCTCAGCCTCCCAAGTAGCAGGGACTACAGATGCCCGCCACAATGCCTGGCCATTTTTCGTTGCAGTTGTCATTGTTGTTTAGCTGGCCTGGGCTGGGTTTGAACCCGCCAGCCTCGGTGTATGTGACCAACGCCCTACCCACCCACTTACGAGCGCCGCCTGTAAGAGAATTTTTATCCATAAAGCCTTTGGCTTATTTTATTTTATTTACTTAATTGTGTTTATTTTGCCTTTTATTTTGACCCTTCTGCTTAAACTGTAAGCTCTTTGGAAAATCACAAAAAAGTTACCTCCTTAGTGAAATGTTATTTTTGTGTTCTTAGATTTCTGCCCTTCCCACCCCATCTTTCAGTAGACACACACAGAAAAACGAAGCTTCTTCTGGTTTTTGTCCTCTGAATCTTCTTTAAAATTATGGTCACCTATGCAACACTTAACAAGGTTATTTAGTAGTTGCCTATAGTTGCAGATACTCAGAGAAAAATCCATTCTTCTGCCCACTTATTCATTAGCTATTAACCTATTTTTAAATCATCTGGGTTCTACAGATGACATCTGTTTCCTCTGGATGTGTCCCATATTCCGAAACATACATTGAAATATACATTGCTTCAAGAAAATACCTTTTCAAAGCATAGTGACTGGAGTCCATTCTCTGATTTAAAACAAATAAATCAATTCATTATTAATATTAACGTTTATCAAGTAACACACTTTTATCTGAAGTACACTTTGACCTATCAGGAAGAAACACCATAGTCTGTAACTATTTTTATAATCGGTCATATTTATCAATTAGTAAAAATCATTGTTTTGTTCTGTTTTGTTTTGCTGCTAAGAATTTTTAACGAGAGAGGCTCTGCTTTGGCTCTCCTCTTACCAACTCTCCTCTTTATACGAGCTGATCACTGTTTCTCCTTTTGCACTTACAGCTCTCCTTCTACTTAAAAAATTAAATGAAACTTCCAGGGACATATGGCTTTTCTTCCACCTCCACGTTTCAAATTTACTTCAAAACACCTACACAGAGTTGGAGGTTTCTAAAGTGTCAACTGCTGAAATGTCCCAGGAGCTGCAAACGCCTTTCATGTAAAGAGTCAGAGACGGAAAATTACTAGTTTTAAAGAATGAGAAAATAGACAGCCTTAGAAGGGTTATTTCAACATTGATTTATTTCATTTACTTAAAATGTTCTAATGAAAATAGAGAGATGGAACAAATGTTAAGTACAAAATTGTCTAAACTTTAAATTGTATAAATGCGTGTAGTTGTAACACATTTTATAAGCTGATTTTTCTTTTGCTTGCATCAAAAATATGAAGCAGAGGCCAGATGCGGCGGGGCCATAATCCTAGCAGAATGAGGGCAGGCAAGAAGGTCCCTTGAGCTCAGGAGTTTGAGACCAGCCTGTGCTCGTGCAAGACTCCATCTCTAAAAGTAGCCAGGCATCGTGTAGTTACAGCCACTTGGGAGGCTGAGGCAGGAGGATCACTTGAACCTAGGTTCTGAGGTTGTTGTGGGCTAGTCTGACACCATGTGGCACTCTAGCCTGGACAACAGAGTAAGGCTCTGTCTCTAAATAAAAAAATCATAAACGAACACTGATTGTCAGTATGAAGATACTATATGATTTAGGCAAGGGTCTGTGTTTTAAAAAATGTAGTGGAAAAGACAGCAAAGCATGAGACTATCTACAAATTTAAAGAAACAAAAAATAAAATAAAAAACAGAACTAAATTTTGGAATTGATGTTTAAATCAGAATACATTTCTCCTGGTATACAATCTGATTTTCAATAAACTAGAGCTAATTTTACTATTTTAGAGTGAAATGGTTAAAGTACGTTTGACTTGTTTGTCTAAAGAAAATTAAAATCTCTTCCACTCAAATGAATAAAACTGAACACAGTCCTGAGATTACTTACAAATCTCACAGGCTTATGAACCGGGTGGTTGAAAGAGAAGCTAGAAAAAGTTCTGCTGTAGCACAAAGAAAGTAAGCAAACATTTTGGAAATACCTGGTTTACAACTACTTAAATAAATCTGAGGATTTTATAAGAACTTATCAAGATAAAGCATAGCCAAATGATTTAAAAAGTAGGGGTCTAGTTGAGTATACCTTAAGACATGAATAATATTTCAATGACATGTTCTTTTTTCATTTACTCTAATTTTACAGTCATCCTTTGGAATTCATGGGGCATTGGTTCTAGAAACTCCCAGGGATACCAAAATCCTGGGACGCTTGAGTCTCCAATATAAAATGATATAGTATTTTCATATAACCTACACACATCTCCCCTATACTTCATATCTTCTGTAGATTACCTCTAATAACTAATACGATGTAAATGCCATGTAAATAATTGTTACGCTGTATTGCTTAGGGAATAATAGGAAGGAAAAAAAAAGGTCTGTACGTGTTCCGTACAGATGTTACTTCTGCAAATATTTTCAAACTACAGTTGGCTGAATCCAAGGATGCAGAACCCACAGACACAAAGGGCCTCCTGCATTACTGTTTTTAAAAGACTTCCTTTTAATCATGTATTCCAGAAGTCTTCTCCAGACCCCTGGAATTTAAGCTATTAAAAATGAAATAGTGAGAGATCAAACTGTGAAATGACCCCGAATGTGTCTGAAATTGTACTTTGCCGGAACATCTCAAAAGTTTGAAACAGTGAAGACCGTCGTACAACAGGCTTTGAACTAACATGAGCCTTTTTCAACAATGACAAACAGATTCCATAACAATAAATTCACACGTTTTAAACTAGAACCTTGATGCTGGTACAAATTCACACGTTTTAAACGAGAACTTTTATGCTGGCACAACAATACCATCCCTACGTTCACAATAAGATATTTTTGTGTGGACACAAACTGTGCTTCTTTCCTAAACACAAACATCTTGTAAAGTGTATTCTTTGCCAACCCATCTCATGACACATAAACACATGTAGAAAATCTAATCCATCTGGGGAAAAATTATCTTGCTGCCACTTTTAGCTTCCTAACAAAAGTCAATAAACTGCCAACTAGTACAACCCTGCTTATCAAATTTGTCTTTGCTTTAGAAATGCAGTTTTGTTCCCTTGCTGGTAAATCAAAGGAGTTATGTAAAAAGCACTGCACTTCTGATTTCCACGTTAAAACTAATAACGTTAAATAGTGTCATAACCCAAAATAAAGTAATAATTTATGCCTAGCAAAATAATTTTGACATTAAAAGGGAGGAAAGGGTTATCTACTTAAACTTTCTTCAAGACTTTCTAATATATTACATGCCTGATGATAATTATTAATATAGCTTAAAAAGGGAGGAAAAAGATGTTAATAATATGGAAAAACCTAACAGCATAATTAAAGTAGTTACATGGAGCAGTAAATGATGAACTTGCTTATCAGTGGATTTGAACATTAGGGTTTAATTACAATTCTGAAGATTTATTTACAACTTAATGGCAATCGATTTTGAATAAGGGTTGTAGGTGCTAAGTAAGGATTGCTTTTGAACAAGCTTGCAATCAGCTGTGGTGATTTATCAGGTATACTAAGGACTTCTGCTCCCCTTGGGCCTGAAGGAAGAATGAAGATCTCACTCATCAGATGCTTTGTTTAACCTGGTGGCTCACTTAAAGCCAGACGAGTTGAAAATTTTTACCCTGCTGGACTATTCCTACTTCATCCTTTAACTCAAATATCTTATATTGTGCTTCCAAAGAAATTCTGAGCCTCACTCGGAGATGTCTTACTGTCTAGGATGAGGTTACAAATAAGGCAATAATTTGAAAATTGCTACCTTCTGTTTATGGGTGAATTCATAAGGACATACATTGAGAGAAATCCATAAAACAAGAGACAATAAAACAAGAATCTGGCCATTTGGTTTTGGAAATGGAGAAGGGACAATTGGGGTCAACTGCTTAAATGGGTATAGTCACTATAATCTTTAATATAGTTAATATAAAACGGGTCATAAAGTTCATGTGCAATTTCAAATAACATGCCATCTAAAAATGTTCACGAACTTTATGGTCCCCTGTATAATTCTCTAATAGTGTTTACTCGATACTGAATTATAACAGCCTAGTAAACAGATCACAGAATTGATCTCAGCCAAATGAAATAAGACATTTGAGTTTTTGCTTTTTCTTTTTAAAGGAATGGTCTGTAGTAAAAAATAAATCAAGTTGAATCCAATTATTATTTTGGTTCAATGCTCAAAGGGATAGTGAAAACGAAAGAAGGAATCAGGGCCTCCAATATCAGACTGAAGATCAATTAGCAAAACAAAACAAAAAGATAAAACCTGAAAGTTTGGATGAGGGGGAAAATAATAGCAAGGCTACACCAGGCAAAAAAGAAAATTTGGTTTTAAAGTCAATCATGGTAGATCACTTCACACTCAAACAATTAGAAGGTCCCAAGTTTCTCCACTAGATATGTCTAGAGGGACAAAGCTAAAATGTCTTCATTGCAATGAAGTTTCAGGAGTTTTAAAAGTTCGTTTTTTTTTCGTTTTTGCAGTTTTTGGCCAGGGCTGGATTTGAACCCACCACTCTGGCATATGGGACCTGCGCCCTACTCCTTTGAGCCACAGGCTCCACCCTAAAAGTTCATTGTTAAATACAGCTATGCCACTCTAATGTCTAGGATGCTAATGAATATGGTGAGATTACACAGCCTAATTCAAAGGAACTAGTTCCACTTACAGGGAGCAGCCTACTTGGCCACAGAGAAAATATAAGATTGGAACTCTGCAACCACCAGAACACTAGTTAGTTCTGCCCAGTTTAGTGCAGGGAATGGAGGCTTAAGAGTAATCAATAGATCAATGAGTGCCCTGCTAGACAGGGCCTTTGAACTTCTACCTCTTAGGCCTGAGGCAGACATCTCTTTCTCTCTCTCTGGTACATAGAAATGACAGCCTTTTTCCTTACAAAAAATAGACAAAGTGCTATCATTCTTTCGGACATAAAATTTGTAGCAGGCTTCAGCTACTTAGATGAAACTTCAAAACTGTGTTACTGTACTGCATTCTCAGAAGCAGAGCCCAATAACATGCTTGTTAGGGACCCAATTACTCTGAACTTTCAGCCGCCAGCCCATTCATTTACTTAAGTGGTTTGAAAACTCCAGCTCTGAATATTAGCTCAGAGCAATCTGGTTTCTCTGCCCCGCCCCCAAGAAAAGACTGCGTGCTTGATGAATTTTGCTACAGCCTTGACTTCAAAAGAAATAACACTTTCTAAGTAGTCATTTTAAGTCATTGTTCTAGTTCATTTAAGATGATATGGCCAAATTCTTTCCACTTAGCTGTGAACTGAATAACGGAAACAAAAGAACAGGATGGTGACAGCTATAGGCAAAATAATAAATTCCTTAAGCCCTGTCGCTGGTGCTAGGAAATTTCAGAAAAGCATATTAAAAGGAGATGGTAAAGGAAACCAGAATTTCCATCTGCGTGGACACCAGACCAGTAAATCCAGTAATGAAAGCATGCCATTCCTGGGAGAGGAACTTGTCCTATGGAAGAAAGATGGATGCAATTTTAGAGAAGGGACATTGTCACCAACTATAATAAAAAAGATGTTTAGCAGTTGGGTCAAACTGATGAAGAGGAGGAGGCGGGGCTAGTCTAGAGACAGATGCATGTTGAATGTTCTCCTTGTAACAAGCTTCCAGGACTCTGTGACACGCAGAACTAAGCCTTATTTACCATGTGTGTTTTCACCAGCACCCCAGCCTAAGAGCATGACACTGATGGCCCTGCAGACTGTTTCCCTTACACCAACTGAGATCAGGAGATGGAGGGACCACACCCTACAACGGGCTTATATTTGAGTTTGCAGCCACCTAAAATCCTCAGACTTTCTCTTTTTCCATATAAATCAGTGCTTCTCTTTTATCCGTATAATAACTTTTTGATTTAAATATAGGATTTTATGTTTATTCCTGTTACAGTTAATCTTTTTGGTTTTGATCCAGCCATTCAGCCTGCCAAAAATTCAGATTGCTAAATAAGGGATACCAATCAGTTCCTCTCCATCTTCCCTGGAGAAATGGCTGAACCTCAAGTTTAAGATGCATTATGAAGAATTTAGATAAAATATAAAGAATTTCCTAAAGAGAGGGTTAGGAAAGCCAAAAGAGATGCAGGGGAAATTTTTGATCTCTACTTTTTTTTAATTATAAAGACTCTTTGTTTAATTATAAAGTTCCACCTTATTCAAAATGGTTAAAACAATATTTTTAGGAAACTCTCAGACCTACCCCAAGGAGAATTGGCTATTTTAAAATTAATTGATGCTTAAAATGTATTTTTTCTAAATAAAGAAATGAAAGCACTTCTATTATTTTATATTTATCACAAAGATATTTTATACCATTTGAATATACATAATCTTGTTTTTAAAGCCATGCATTTACAGGAGATTTATACAGTGCTTCAAAAATATATCATTTTATGTAATTTCCACAAATGCACTTTGTTTCATACTTGTGAAACCTACTGTTCTTCTTTGCTTATTTGTCTTCTCTTTCTGATAGAACCTAAAGCAGCGGTTCTCCACCTGTGGGTCGCGACCCCTTTGTAACAATGAAAATACATGGCGGCATTAGGAAGGTTGAGAACCACAGTGGCCCTAAAGTCTTTAAGGACAGGGACCATATTTTATCGGTCTTTATATCTCCACATATGAAATGGGCATTGAACCAATTTTTAATGGTTGACTTAATAAGTCACTGAATGAACTGAAGGGAAAGTAAGAGAGAAAGGGATTCAATAATCTCATTAGCAAACATTCATCACCTGCTGTACACCAGGCAGATCTAGACAGTCCCACGGCAAGGCCGCCATCTTGGCCTCCTGGAGAGTGATGGGAGGAAGGAAGCTGGGTTAGAGATCTACAAAGGTGACCAGGTTAGAGATCTACAAAGGTGACCGGGTTAGAGATCTACAAAGGTGACCGGGTTAGAGATCTACAAAGGTGACCTTCAGTCTTATCTGTTACCTCCAAGCCCATCTACATTCAAACATCATGCTATTCCTCAGAAACAAATCTAAAGCAATAGATGAATTTTTAAATTAATCATGCTTAAGAAACATAGGTAGAGAGAATGAAAAACATCTGACAGAACAGGAAAGGGACCATAACCAACAACAATTCAGTTAAAATAACTAAAAGAGTGAAACTGGAACATTCATAACACAAAGAAATGTTAAATAACCGAGGTGATGGATAGCCCAGTTACTCCAACTTGATTAATTCACATTGTATGCCCATATCAAAACATCACCACGTGCTCTGTAAAGGTATACAATATTAGGTATCCATAACTAATTAAAATAAATAAATGATGCTTCAAAAATTTTTTAATAAAAAATAAAAATATTTATATTGTTACATTTATCACTAAGGCATTTTCTGGCCTTCAAATACATATAGTTTTGCTTCTAAATTCATGCATTTTTTGGGGACTAATGTGTTGCTTCAGACGCACAGACAGAAATACATAGTTTAGCTTAATTCCTAAGCACTAATATGTGACTTTTTTCACGAACAGTGCTTGCAATTTGCTTCTTACATTATCACTGGCAGCAAGATGTCTGTGCAGGTAGAAGGCTATTTTCACTCAGTTGAGTGATTCAGTAGATAATAAATGTGCTTCCTCATTGTAATCAGCACACTGACTCTCCATGAGAATTGAAACTTTTTTAGTTCTCTCCAAAAACTCACTAAGATACCAGTTTGGCTTTCTTGTAGCATCTGCAGCTCTAGGATGGATTTGTAAGTAGATTTTCTTTTCTACAAAGTGGTCTGTGCCTCCAAGAAATATCGCATCCATGTACCCGGGCTGTCCAGAAAGAATCATTCCGCCATGTAGTATGAAAGCAGTATTAACAGTGGCTGGATACTTTCCAGACATCCCTCCTCCACATTAATGTAGCCACTGCACCGCTCTGCACACCCAAGCCTGGGCAGTTTATTTTATCAATAGCAGTGCTCCGCAGAAACATAAGTTGTAACTGTTACTACCAGCATTTTCCCAACCTTGTGCACCCTGTCCAGCGGCAATGTGGTTCCTTTTGTCAAACAGCAGGACACTGGGATATAAGGCAATTAAAAACATATTTTTCCAAGTGCCTCCTTGCTCTCTCTATAATTTCAAAAGTCATCTTACATTCACAGGAGTAAGATGACGAATCACTGCCATATGACCTGAAAATGTAAAATGAAAAGGAAACCTGAGCACGTCTACAGGCAGCTGGACTACGGCTGCAGGTTGAATTGGGAGCACGGATCCAGTCCGTAATTATTTGTCAAGCTTCTCCCACATGCCAGGCACTGGGCAATGTGCTCGAATTCCATGAATTCTTTGTTAACAAAATAAAAATACCTCCGTACAGGAGAGAGGCACTTTCGAATAGATTACCTCATCTCTGCCATGACACACCGTCACCTGGATGGTCTAAAGGCTGGTGGGTATACTAAACAAGAGTTTCACCAACACTGTCCCCAGACTCACCTACTCACAGGGAGCTGCAGGGGATGACATTCTAACTAGCAAATGCAACAATCTGCATACATCCCTAAATCAAGTTTGTTTAAAATTAGAAAATGGAATAATGTATTCAAAAGTCCTTATGCAGTATTTGCATGGAATTTAAAATATGCTACAAGCTTTGAATTAAAAGAGCAGAGATGTGTAGCTCATCTATTGGTCTGATCAAATGTTTAAAAACCAAATGTCAGAAAGCTCTGTCTTTCAATAACTTAAAAAGAACACACAATCAGAAGGCATAAGCTTGTTTACTGGTCTATTAACAGTGTGGGGAAACCAGATTGGCTAAATAAGATCTGCAAAATGTAGGTAAACATGAAGCTTCTTTGTTGCTTAGAAAATGAGAAAGCTTTAGGGTGGCGCCTGTGGCTCAGCCGGTAGGGCGCCGGTCCCATATGCCGGAGGTGGCGGGTTCAAACCCAGCCCCGGCCAAATTAAAAAAAAAAAAAAAAAAAAAAAATGAGAAAGCTTTATATCTGTGCCTGAGAAAATGTTTCTCTTGGCCAGAACATGCTTTTGTGACAGTGGTTGTAATTCCTGAAGGAAGCCCTGGAAAAGCGATTCTGTTGCTGTGCAGGGGTTAAGAGAAATTAAGAAAGGGAGGAGGATGGCACAGAGAGACAGGCAGATACACAGAAAAATAAAGGGAAGACGACTAGGTGACCACAGGTCATTTAAACAGTTTGCCA
This sequence comes from Nycticebus coucang, assembly GCF_027406575.1. Classification (NCBI taxonomy): domain Eukaryota; kingdom Metazoa; phylum Chordata; class Mammalia; order Primates; family Lorisidae; genus Nycticebus; species Nycticebus coucang. The sequence continues at coordinate 25,446,053 of NC_069789.1, read as the reverse complement.
ACTGTGTCCCTCCTATCTTTCATTACACTTGGTTTACGATTTCCCCTCCTACTACAAGGGCAACCCTTTACTTTTTTGTAAATAAATAAATTTCTCGATAAGAAGAAAGTCCTTTCTGGGGTTTTTCAGGGTGGAGAAGAGAGAGATGCTTTGGTCATTCTTGCCACCATATTCTTCATGGAAAGGGAAAAAGCTGCAGGAAGCTGCCTGAGGAGAGGCTGGCCTCTTGCATGAGGGAGGGCTGAGTCCCAGGGAAGGCAGCAGCACGCCACTGTCTCTCTGTGCACAATGGAGCACCTGCAGAGGGCCACACATGCTCACACATGGAGGTGAGGCCAAAGACCTACTAGCCAGAGTGTGGCCAGGAGATCCCAGTGCTCTGGTCCTGCTGGGCCTTTACCAGAATGTCTGAGGTTGAGCTGAGGTCAACCCTCCCTGGCTTGAGGAAGTGGACATGCCCCCAGCTTCTCTGTAAGCATGGGAAGGCCGGTGCTTGAAGAGTTAGTAAGAGTCCAGGTTCCTCCACCAGCCATGTTTGCAAGTCCAGCTTTATGAAAAAGATCTGTACTTTGAAAGGTGAAATATCCATCAGAGATAAAGCGAAAGCTTCAAACTTCCTTTTGATCTGTATCTCTACCAGACAGAACCCAGAAAGAAGAGGAAATAAACTAGGACCACAAACATCGAGGATGAACCCTAGAACTGGCTGTAGCTCAGGAAACATCACATAAAATGCAGGAAATAATTATAAATTACTCAAAAAATGTAGAGCTTCATCACACTTTCTTTCTAAGTGTCAAAATTATAAGTTTCCCACAGGAGTAAGGAGGAAGTGTGCAACATATCTGCTTTACCATAACCTAAATATAAAGCAAAAAACCCTAAATATTCCTAAAAGAACACTAGAATACTTCACAAATAAATTAATGGTGAATGTAAGAATAATCTCCTTGAGATTCTGAAGAACAGGAAGGGGATTATATTCTGTCCTCTAGTTTTGGTTCCAAGAATTATCTCAAATTTTATTTCTGTCTATGTTTTGATTCATGCGTATTCAAAGCCCTGACATTTGCTTTGAGAAATTTCCATGCTGTAGAAAATAGGCTGCAGGCCAAGCTCACCTCCACAATTTTTCACATAAAGGCCTTTACAGCTTACATGGGCCACAGTTATGTATTAATAGGCTTTGGTGTAATTCCAGAGCTAAAATCCACAAAGAAGACAGCAACAGAAAGCACCTAGATTACTTACAGCCAGTTTGACTCAGCTTGGCCTCAGATATTGTTTTATAAAGAATCTAAACATCTTTAAGACTGCGGTTCACAGACATCAGAGGTGACTAGGCCTGTCTGCTCCCTCAGGAAGAACAGGAATGGGGAGACTATGGTGGGGGGACAGCTCCAGGCCAAGAGTTTGAGACCAGCTAGGGCAATTTAGGGGGACCCTAGCTCTAAAAAGAAAAAATAATAAGTTGCTGAGTGTGATGGTACATGGTTTAAGTCCCACTATCTGGAAGGCTGAGGAAGGAGGGTTCCTTCAGCGCAAGAGTTCAAGGCTGCAGTGAGCTGTAATCCCACCACTGTGCTCTAGCCCAGGCAACAGAGTAAAACTCTGCCTCTTAAAATAGAGAAGAAAAAAAGAAAGAAGAAAGGAAGGAAGGAAGAACAGGAGGGAAGGAAGAGAGGGATTAAGGAAGGGAGGGAGGGAGAGAAGGAAGGAAGGAGAAGAAAAGAAAGCAAGGAAGGAAGGAGGGAGGAGGAAGAAAGGAGGGAGGGAAGGAAGAAAGGAGAAGAAAAGGAAGGAAGGAAGGAAGGAAAGAAGAGAAGAAGAAAAGGAAGGAAGGAAGAACGGGAGGGAAGGAAGAGAGGGATGAAGGAAGAGAGGGAGGGAGAGAAGAAAGGAAAGAAGGAAGAAGAAAAGGAAGGAAGGAAGGAAAAAAGGGAGAAGAAGAAAAGAAAGCAAGGAGGGAGGGAGGGAGGGAGAGAAGGAAGGAGGGAAGGAAGGAGGGAAGGAAGGAAGGAAGGAAGGAAGGAAGGAAGGAAGGAAGGAAGGAAGGAAGGGAGGGAGGGAGGGAGGGAAGAAGAAAAGGAAGGAAGGAAGAACGGGAGGGAAGGAAGAGAGAGATGAAGGAAGGGAGGGAGGGAGGGAGGGAGAGAAGGAAGGAAGGAGAAGAAACAGAAGGAAGGAAGGAAAAAAGGGAGAAGAAGAAAAGAAAGCAGGGAGGGAGGGAGAGAAGGAAGGAGGGAAGGAAGGAAGGAAGGAAGGAAGGAAGGAAGGAAGGAGAAGAAAAGAAAGCAAGGAGGGAGGGAGGGAGAGAAGGAAGGAGGGAAGGAAGGAAGGAAGGAAGGAAGGAAGGAAGGAAGGAAGGAAGGAGAAGAAAAGAAAGCAAGGAGGGAGGGAGGGAGAGAAGGAAGCAGGGAAGGAAGGAAGGAAGGAAGGAGAAGAAAAGAAAGCAAGGAGGGAGGGAGGGAGAGAAGGAAGGAGGGAAGGAAGGAAGGAAGGAAGGAAGGAAGGAAGGAAGGAAGGAAGGAAGAAAGGAAGGAAGGGAGGGAAGAAGAAAAGGAAGGAAGGAAGAATGGGAGGGAAGGAAGAGAGGGATGAAGGAAGGGAGGGAGGGAGGGAGGGAGAGAAGGAAGGAAGGAGAAGAAACAGAAGGAAGGAAGGAAAAAAGGGAGAAGAAGAAAAGAAAGCAGGGAGGGAGGGAGAGAAGGAAGGAGGGAAGGAAGGAAGGAAGGAAGGAAGGAAGGAAGGAAGGAAGGAAGGAAGGAAGGAAGGAAGGAAGGAAGGAAGGAAGGAAGGAAGGAGAAGAAAAGAAAGCAAGGAGGGAGGGAGGGAGAGAAGGAAGGAGGGAAGGAAGGAAGGAAGGAAGGAAGGAAGGAAGGAAGGAAGGAAGGAAGGAAGGAAGGAAGGAGAAGAAAAGAAAGCAAGGAGGGAGGGAGGGAGAGAAGGAAGCAGGGAAGGAAGGAAGGAAGGAAGGAGAAGAAAAGAAAGCAAGGAGGGAGGGAGGGAGAGAAGGAAGGAGGGAAGGAAGGAAGGAAGGAAGGAAGGAAGGAAGAAAGGAAGGAAGGGAGGGAAGAAGAAAAGGAAGGAAGGAAGAATGGGAGGGAAGGAAGAGAGGGATGAAGGAAGGGAGGGAGGGAGAGAAGGAAGGAAGGAGAAGAAACGGAAGGAAGGAAGGAAAAAAGGGAGAAGAAGAAAAGAAAGCAAGGAGGGAGGGAGGGAGAGAAGGAAGGAGGGAAGGAAGGAAGGAAGGAAGGAAGGAAGGAAGGAAGGAAGGAAGGAAGGAAGGAAGGAAGGAAGGAAGGAGAAGAAAAGAAAGCAAGGAGGGAGGGAGGGAGAGAAGGAAGGAGGGAAGGAAGGAAGGAAGGAAGGAAGGAAGGAAGGAAGGAAGGAAGGAAGGGGAAGAAAAGAAAGCAAGGAGGGAGGGAGGGAGAGAAGGAAGGAGGGAAGGAAGGAAGGAAGGAAGGAAGGAAGGAAGGAAGGAAGGAAGGAAGGAAGGAAGGAAGGGGAAGAAAAGAAAGCAAGGAGGGAGGGAGGGAGAGAAGGAAGGAGGGAAGGAAGGAAGGAAGGAAGGAAGGAAGGAAGGAAGGAAGGAAGGAAGGAAGAAAGGAAGGAAGGGAGGGAAGAAGAAAAGGAAGGAAGGAAGAACGGGAGGGAAGGAAGAGAGGGATGAAGGAAGGGAGGGAGGGAGAGAAGGAAGGAAGGAGAAGAAACGGAAGGAAGGAAGGAAAAAAGGGAGAAGAAGAAAAGAAAGCAAGGAGGGAGGGAGGGAGAGAAGGAAGGAGGGAAGGAAGGAAGGAAGGAAGGAAGGAAGGAAGAAAGGAAGGAGAAGAAAAGAAAGCAAGGAGGGAGGGAGGGAGAGAAGGAAGGAGGGAAGGAAGGAAGGAAGGAAGGAAGGAAGGAAGGAAGGAAGGAAGGAAGGAAGGAAGGAAGGAAGGAAGGAAGGAAGGAAGGAAGGAGAAGAAAAGAAAGCAAGGAGGGAGGGAGGGAGAGAAGGAAGGAGGGAAGGAAGGAAGGAAGGAAGGGGAAGAAAAGAAAGCAAGGAGGGAGGGAGGGAGAGAAGGAAGGAGGGAAGGAAGGAAGGAAGGAAGGAAGGAAGGAAGGAAGGAAGGAAGGAAGGAAGGAAGGAAGGAAGGAAGGGGAAGAAAAGAAAGCAAGGAGGGAGGGAGGGAGGGAGGGAGGAAGGATGGATTATTCTTTCACAGAGACAGCAGGAAGGAGTAGAAAGTATATGAAAAACTAATACATTAAATCAATATTCAAATCATATTAGTTAAGTTTCCTAGGCAAGGGTATCTTACTGGACAAAGTATTCTTATCTCTAAAATGGGAATGATAAATAAAAGCAACATTGCAGGAGATTAATTTTTTAATTGACGCAAAGTACTTGGGAAATAATTCGTGCAAATTAATTTCTGGTTCTTTGTATGCTTTGCAAAATTTGACAAAAGATAGATACTATATTTTGCAAACCAAGGTAATCCTGATGTGGCCATTTAAAATCCATATTTTTATCTTTCTGGTTAAAGTACGACGACTTGTTGAAATACAAATGTCTGTTTCTTTTTTAACATCCAGTCTGAGGACAGTAATAATACACCTGCCTAGCTCTTACCGCCCACCTCAAACTGTGGCGGTTAAGCACAACTACATTCTATCACTTCAACTCGGAATTCACTCTTGGACATGGGTTTGACAGGAAAGGTGGATGGTTGCTGTTTGTGACAACACCAAAGGGGAGGTGTTTCTCCTACCAATCTCTAATCCATGACAGTTACAGGGCATCTCTTCCATGCATACGTCACATCTTTACTTACTTTAATAATCTTAGTTATTTCCTTTAATCGTACATAACAACTGCTCAAAATCTTTGCCTACCAACCCGAGCTTAAATATCTTTCAACTTACACCCATTTGGGACACACTTGTCTCCTGACTAGCTGGTTGACTCTCATAAAGACACTAAACCCTTGCTTTTTTCCAAGATAACTCAGAAGAGAACTTAAAATCACAAAAAGAGAGAATAACCACCCATTATTCCAAGGCAATTCCCAGATTATTATCCTTTTAGTACCAAAAGTTTCTCATTTATATTTGCATATAAATATGTGACAGACGTATGTGTAGACTTTTATATACATATGTGAAATCTCCACACAACCATCTATGTCATTTTTCAATTTTTTTTTTTTTTTTTTTTTTTTGCTGTTTTTGGCCAGGCTGGGTTTGAACCCACCACCACCAGCATAGGAGGCCAGCGCCCTACTCCTTGAGCCACAGGTGCCGCCATATGTCATTTTTCAAGTATTCATTGTTGTGTGAAGACTGTCGCCTCTTCACGGTCATAAGTCATGAGCCTATTTGAATAACTCTACTCAGAACCTAGTTCGGAAGCTCACGAAATTAATTCGACTTTAGGATTCTAATAGTGATATCTCAGTGAACATAAACTTGAAGTCTTAATGAGCTCCATGAGCGGCAAGAACTGCAGTTCACATGCTGCTGGCCAACACCACGTTCGCACGACCCACAGACATTTTTCAAACTGGCTTTTGAATGAGAAACAAATTGAGTTCAGGGGAGATGTCACCATACTTAGCACTTTGTGGGGGGCTAAACCTGCACACTAATGAGTGTCTCTCATCCCAGACTACCTGGCTCTATAAATTTACTCCAAGGATTTTATACGCTTTCATTAGCTCCCGAAGATTTCATCTGTTATATTCCCGTTTTTATTTTTACAATCCATTTAATGTTTACCGTCCTCCCACCTCTCTTCTTTTCTTACACCAGCTCTTCCATACACTTCTCAAATATCTGAGTTTAGTTTAACAAAGCTGTAAAATAACGCTTCTTTTTAAAGCATCTCAAGAGTCCTAGTGTTTATAGACTAATCATCCGTATCTTCGTTTGCTATCTCTGCTCTCACAGAAGGGTTATTCCCATCAATCTGAGAATATACAACCTTGCTCTGACATCATAGTGCAGAGCATGGTCTGGGAGGAGGTGAGGGGATCTGCACCTGCAGGGCCAAAGCAGGTCTTTCCTACTCCTCAAGGCTCCATCTAACACAGTCCTGAGGCTGAACTTTGCGATGTGTTCGCTGGCCAGCAGGGTAGGCTAGAACACATAATTTAAAGCCTTTTTTTTTTTTCTAAATAGTCACAAGATTTTTGCAAAACTTCCCCGGCTAGAGTAAATAAAAATGAATCATTAGTAACCATTCTGACAATAAAAATGTGCTGGGTGATAGAAAAACAAAACAAAGTCCTTTTATGGCGATTACACTGATGATTTTACGCTGTCATAATGCTTAATGAAGGAAATTAGATAAATCTTACATTTCTGTTCAGAAAAGTGAGTGAGGAGGTGGAGAAAAGGGAGAGGAAAGCAAGTGACAACTAGTAATTTTACTCTCAAAGCCGTTCGTAGCGAAGTTACTAATCAGTAAGAGTAAGTTTTCTGAATTCATCTCCCAATACTAAGTTGACGTACATCCCCCAGTTCTTGGTGGCGTCTCCTATCTTCACAAATAAACTGTCTAAAACTTTAAAGACACCGATTGTGGCTGAGTAGCTCTTCTAGTGCCAAGCACAGCAGACACATTTACTAAGTCTTTCTTGAATGAATATATTCTTCCTGGTTTCTAGCATTTAGTAAGCACTGAATAAATATTTTTGAGACCCATGATGTGTTTGACCATTTCTGTGTTTTGTAAACTCCGTGAATCATTTATAATCAGGTTATCTACAAATACACATGCATGGTTAATGCAGAATACGTGAATAGTATTAACATGCTGCCTTCCCATATGCTTCATTCATACATGAGACCTCCCACACAGAATTTTCCTCTTTTAAGCAAAGCCGATATTAAACTATCAACTGCTCTAAAGCACCAGAGTAGCAGTGTGGGAACTTTGCCTGGTCCAGAGGGAGGAGACTCCCTGCATGGGGGACAGGAAAGACGGCCAGTGCTGCAGGCAGCCGGCTGGTGTTGACTCTGGATATGAGTGTGTGCTCTCTTCAGAGAACCTGAGAAGCACAGACTCAATGGAAGGCAGCAGAGAAGTGGGTAGGTGGCTTATATGACTCCAGAGAGCTCACTGGGGACCCAACAGAAAGTGTCTCATAAATCAAAGCCATTGGACTTGATCCCAGTGAATGATGCTGAAGAGTTCAAAGTGAACTCACAGCTCGATCCCCTGTGATTCTGGAAATTTCACGCCAGTCACTGTGTGAAGAATGGATTCTGCAGGGGAGCGGCCTGGTTAAGGGGCCAGCTGGGATTTCCGGAATTGGTGCCGTGGATGAGGATGGTGTGGGAGAGACAAATTTAAGAGGATAACGGAAAACACAACATTCAGTTTTGGGGGTTTTGTATTTGAGATGCCCGTAGCACACAGGAGGTGACATGCAGTGAGATGGAAGATGTGCTCTCTGGAGCACAGGAGGTGACATGCAGTGAGATGGCAGATGTGCTCTCTGGAGCACAGGAGGTCTGTGCTAACCTGGAAATCATCTGAAAGCCAGGAGCACACGGGGCTGTTAACTGATGCCACCTTGCGCATGGCCTCTTGGGGATGCTGTGTCCTGGGAGATTTAACAATTTATCTACAGAAAGAACACCGAGTTAATAACAAAATAATACTCAAAAGCCAAGTACAAAAGGCTTATGTATTTTGCATAAAAATTATTCATTCTTACATGAGATGATACTTTTTTACATAAGAAAAATATATAAGTTAAATAATTTGAGTAGACAACGGAGGTGAGTCTACTTCTTTTCTGAACTTGCAGTGCTAAGTCCTTTTTAGTTTGAAGTTCTCAAGTTAAGACCAGAGCAAGTGAAAAATTCATAAAGGTTAGAGGGTTGGCATAATTTGTGTTATTTAATATGACCTTAAGTTCATAGTAAAGTGCGCTTTTACTTAGCACATAATTCAGCTTCTCTTACAAGAACTTAAAAGTTTTAGTTATTTAAATGGCATGTATTGGCAGAGTGCTCTGCTTAAAAATTCCACAAATATTAGATATTGAAAAATTATGACTGTTACATCATGGCAGCAATGAAAAAAGCTAAAATGAAAGATACTACAAATCATTCATAGAATTTGCTTTAATCTACTCTGTATTATAGTTGTAAGTAAGAAAGTTTTTTTGCCCCTTTTAATAGGTGAATTTAACCTCCTAAGCCTCTGTTTCTTTCTTTCTTTCTATTTTTTTTTTCTTTTCAGTTTTTGGCCAGGGCCAGGTTTGAACCTGCCACCTTTGGTATACGGGGCCGGCACCCTACTCCTTGAGCCACAGGCACCACCCAGCCTCTGTTTCTTCATCTGTAAAATAGAGACCTTTTTTTCCTTTTAGGATCCCTGTTAGCATTAAATAATAAAATGTAACTAAAACATAAGCACAGTGCTGTACACCTGTAAACCACTATAGAGTTAACCATGGTATATGGCATTCAGTTAAGATTTGATTTTAATAATCTAAGTGGGGACAATAATCTACAAAAGGGGACAAGCACAAGGAGTTTGGCTTCGCAAGTCCTCAATAATAAATGTTTGCCAATGGAAACCTTGTAAGCATTTCACACACAGACACACACGAAATTCTCAGCAATACCCTCCCTAAGAAAAAAGACCAATGTGTCAGACAGGCCTGTATTTGAGTCCTGACTTTGTCACGTAACACCTGTATGACCATAACAAGAACCAAGCTTTGATTTCCCCATATGAAAAAGGGTAACAATATCTACTTCATAAGGATGTTGTAAAATACAAAAGAAATAACGTTTCCATAATCAGTCTTCGACGTATGCCTCTTCTTTCTCTCGCTTTATACTATTAATGTTCTTTTTTTTTTTAATTAAATCATAGCTGTGTACGTTAATGTGATCCTGGGGCACCATACCCTGGTTTCACGGACCGTTTGACACATTTTCATCACACTGGTTAACATAGCCTTCCTGGCATTTTCTTAGTTATTGTGCTAAGACATTTACATTCCACATTTACTAAGTTTCACATACACCCTTGTAATTACACCTATTAATGTTCTCATTCAGGATCAAAGCCACGCTTGTTTAGAATACAGTGCCCACAGTGCTACTAACTGGCTAATGCCCTTTTTTACCTAGAAATCTCACATCAGAATGAACATCAAGGGCTGTCACAAGAGGGTGGAAAAACAATGCAAAAATGAACATTTCTGGTATCTTGATGATTTCGTAAAGGGCTGTGTTTATGGGCCACCGCTGGGTAGAACCCAAAGTGTATATATTTCGGTAATCAAATACCCCAGAAGTAAAGAACACTCTGCCATAGGTGGACAGATGTGTAATATGAAAATCCACGTGGAAGGGGAATTTCTGTGCCAAAACTCTCTGTGTTAAAGTCACACAAGATTTCAAAATTTCTTAACAAGAAGTATCTAATGAATTCCATATAATACACATTTATATTTGCATGTATGTGTATATATACAGCATGTGTGTGACTATATATATAATGTGTGTGTGCATCTATATACGTATAAACTGGGCAAAGCGGCCAGGGGCACATCTAAAATCACATACAAGGGAGAGCAGCATGCTGGGTATTCTGAGTCTGGAAGTCCGATCAGAAACCCTCCATTGTACTATTAGTTTTGATAAATCCTAGACAACCACAAATCTGTCACTTGACAGCTTTTTCTTTTGTTGAGTGAGAATAACAGTGACTTTCCAGCAAGGCACAAACAGTTGCTAAACTCTTTGCCAAAATAGAAGATTGTATAAATAGTTGAAAAGTGTGAACAGCAGGGAGGAATTTTCGTTTCTTTCTTTGTTAGGTAACAGAATATTCACAACTTGATTAAAGGAGAAGAAAATGTGGAAATGGATAATAATACTCGGTGGAATATGTTTAATCAATTGTGGTTTTCCGCTCCTGATGTGTGTGCACACAAGTGTGGTTAGTTCTCTACCCGATACAGACTAGATCTAAGAGACGGGGTTGGTAATGGGGAAGAAAGTGGTGGCATTTTTGTACTCGCAAATTCTCTTGGAAAAATTACTTAACTCCTCTATGGCATTGCTTTCTCCTCCGTGAAACAGTGGCAATAATACCTACCTTATAGTGTTTTCTGAAAAACCTACCTCATAGCATGTGCGTGTGAATATTATCTACCAAAAAGTTAATATGTGGCGGCACCACGGCTCAAAGGAGTAGGGTGCCAGGCCAGCTCTGGCCAAAAACTGCAAGAAAAAATAAAAGTTAATATGTTTGACAAAATACTTAGAGCAATACTTGCTACACAGTGGGTAGTTAATTATTAAGTGAGTGTTAACTATTATTAAGGACCAACAACATTTTATAAAGGTCTAAAACACAAAATAAGTTGAAGCACACGATAATTACTGAAGATAAAATTAAAATTTCGTTAGGGAGTAAGAAAGCCTGTATTTACTGCCTTTATTTACTAAAGTAGTAACAGAGTTATGCTATTGGATGAAAAAGAGAAAGTGAAAACTTTCCAACTTTAATACATTTTGCCATCTCTGTTAAGAGTGAGTTTGGATGAGAAAATTGCTAAGGTGGGATCTATACCTTAATTATGTGAATGCCTGGACCATGCAAGGGCTTCTCTAAGGGAATTCCAGCATCTGGACTCAGGTCAATTCCTTTTATAGGAACTGAAATGATCACAGTGAAAATCCTTAGCTATAGCTGGTAACCTTTGAAGCAACAGAGAACAAGACTTCCTAAAATACTGGAAAATAACAAATGCAATCCAAATATTGAGATCAGGGTGTTTGATATTCCAGGAAATATTCTCTAACGGATTAGCATAGCAGTGGACATCATGAAGAAAACTGGGGAATCCCGAAAACAGTCTGGGGTTAATAAAACCAGTATATGTCAGACTAATTCCATTCTTCTCTTTGGTCGAGTAGGTAGATTAGTAATCTAGGGAAATACAGAATAGAATAAAAACAGAGGTAACCAAGGCATTTCCCAAGAGCTGTTATGGTATCTTTCATTCATTCAGCAAGTATTTAGTCAGTTTTAAAATTATGCCAGAATAGAGTATAATTCTTTTATTTGAGATAAGTGGTGAAACATTCATGCTAATAAATCTTGTGAAGGACAAAGAGATATTTTAAATGTAATGTTAAGAGGATCTTGTTATTAGGAGATGAGGAGGTCGGGGAGGCTACAAGTTTCTGAACTTGGGCAATGGTGTCGATGAATAGATCTGAATGGTCTATCGATCTGTGCTGATAGTAAACTTAGACCTTTATTTGATTTTTGGAAGAAGGATGCCATAATCTTTTGTAACAAGTGATGCCACCGAAATATGTGTGGTCTGTCTCTATAAAACTCAGTAAATAGGGCTGATGGATACAAAAATATGAAATATATTCTATAAAATAAAAATACAAATGCACGCAAATATTTCTTGGATAAATAATTGCAAAGACACAGATTCGTGAATTTATTTAATATAATTGCACACACAGATGAAGCTGTATATTACCACAACATAGCAAACGCCTAACTAGCCTTTCTTAAGTTGTGACATGGCTCTAGGGCTCTCGTGAACCTACACCTTAATACAAAAACATTTTATTTCCTTGATCCATTGCAGACATCTAAAATTGATGTTCCATCCTGAGGCTTACAGCACTGATCATTACAAAAACTCACACACCCTTGGGAAGAGTGACAGTTCATATCAATGAGTTTGTCATTTTTTATAAACAGGGTTTTGCTAGAAGTGTAACGATTCCATGAGGGATTAGAATGTCAATGATGAACGATGACACGAGAGGCTATTAGTGACAAGGGAAGTTAAGACGGAGCCGACAGGACTTGCCTCCAGCAAGACACTGCACTACTTGGCGATGTCTGAAATGGTAACCAGTACTTAGATCGCACAGGAAGCAAGGTTTGGAAAAATGTTTAGGATGTTATGTTTAAATCTGAATAATTTTATGCAGAATTCTGTCATGGAATAGGTGCCCATGAAAAATTATTAAGCAATTTGTACTCTGAAGCAACCAGTATGCTGAAACCCAAGTGCACGTTGGGTTGTCTGGACATAAACAACCAATCCCTCAGCAGCAACAGGGAAGTGGAGTATTTCCTGCCCCCTCCCCCCGTCCCCATGCATGGGAGGATCACGTGTCAGCTCCGCCTGAGCTGGTCATTCAAGTTACTCCATCCTTCTCTCGATATGAAAGCTGTATTCATCATGTCTTTTCTCTGAATGGTTTATTTTTCACTTTTTTTCCCAATGAATTTGAATAAATAAAGAAGTGTTTCTGTCACAGCATAACCTTATCAGGGAATAAACACCAGAAGGAAGGAAAGAATGGAGAGAAGGAAAGGAAAAGAAAGAAAAAAAAAAAAAGGTAGACAACGTAAGCATAGAATAAACATAGGCAGGAGACCATTAGAAGTTGCTGGATTCTAGCCCTTTACAAATGCTGGAGAAGCAATTATCAACAAATGAAGTTAATAACACTTCACTTAGAAGCTAAAGACTTCAAAAGGTCTTGAAAATCCTGGCCTGTTTATGAAAGTTACTTTTTTTCTTGTTAGAAATATATTTTTTCTAATATGGAGAAGTACGTGCTTAGCTTTAAAGCTAACCTTTATTTAGAAAGGCCGTTCTTGTGTGTGTCCATATGCACAGCACGTGCTTTTCTAAGGAGCCTTTGGTCTCTTGGCTGGGATAAAGCACCAGCAGTCCCAGGTAGCTGTGTGGGAGTGGGGGAACTTCATAGTCACTCAGCATCAAACTGTTCTCCCCTTTATTCCCTCTCTTCACTTTCTTTTCTTTTCTTTTTTTAATTTATTTATTTTTTATTGTTGGGGATTCATTGAGGATACAATAAGCCAGGTTACTCTGATCGCATTTGTTAGGTAAAGTCCCTCTTGCAATCATGTCTTGCCCCCGAATCACTCTAATGATTTTGGGATGTCTCTTTCTGACTAATCTCAAGTATATCTTTTATCCATTGTATTCATTTACAAGTGCCATTAACTAGATTCCTGCCAGAAGATGTGGCTTATGGGTAGAGGTTAGGAAAGCTTACAGTGTGCATTGGGTCTAGTGTCCCTGGATGAGTGGATCAACAAAACATGGCCTCCAACGGGGTATTATTCAACTTTAAAAAGAAAGGAAATTCTGACACGTTATGACACAGGGTATAATGTGGATAACCCCTGAGGACATTCTGCTAAGTGAGATAAGCCAGTTACTGAAGGACATACACAGTTATGATTTCAATACCTAGAGTGGTCAAATTTATAGAAACCGAAAGTAGAACAGTGGTAACCATGGCTGAGGAGATGGTAGAAAAATAGGGAGTTATTTTGGGGTGCAGAGTTTCAATTTTGCAAGAAGAAAAAGTTCTGAATGTTGGTTGCACAATGTGAATGTACTTAACAGTGCTGAGCTATCCACTTAAAATGCGGGAGATCATACATTTTGTTACATATCTTTTTATCAAAATAAATAAATCAATAAATGTAAAAGTTGAAAACAGACAAAAAAATGTACATGGCCCTGTGGGAATGCAAACACGCTCTCGTCCTCCAGGCCCTATTCAGCCCTGCCTCAGGACACCGACTGCAGCTGCCCGTGCTGGCCTGGGTGCCTACCTGGTTCCTCTGACGTCCTCTCTGGTGCTGATGTTCTGGAGTTTTCTCAGCATCTAGAATGGAGTCTTCCTTTACCATAGAACCCAAACAACTGGCTCAATCTAGGAGAAAACATGAAGTGTTTGAATTCAGAATCCCCATGAGCCAAACAAATGCTGCCTGGGATTCTTGTAAGAGAGTAAGAAGATAATAGGAATCATTGGCTTGTGCCTAGGCTTTGCCAGGACTTGCAGTTTCTCTCTCTTCATTCAAAACAGACGGATGACTGGTTACTTGAAGCTATACTCCAAACAGGGAGGCATCTGTGGCTCAAAGGAGTAGGGTGCCGGCCCCATATGCCAGAGGTGGCACGTTCAAACCCAGCCCCACTAAAAATACTGCCAAAAAAAAAGCAATACTCCAAACAATCATAGGCTACTAAGCGCAAGGAGAAATCATCCCAATTTTTTGTCCTAGTTTACTCAGAAATGTCTACCTTTTTTTAGGTGCAGGTGTAGGCTACTAAATACAAAGACTCTTTGTTTAAAATCCCTTTTCACAAGAGAAGAAAATTATCTACAGAAATAATCTACCAGTTGAAAACAAAACCAAGGTCCACTTAATTTCAATCCTTTCATTCTTATTTTAGGACATGTGAGATCTAAAGGGTTTCATTATATTAACATATTTATTTTTACATCAGAATGAAGGCATTGGTTGAATCTGATGTAAGAGGTATAAAATCAGCATTAGTAAATTGTGGATTGATGCCTTCTATTTTGTTGATAAAATTAGAGCAAAATCATCAATGGAGTAAGGTTAATACTTCCATTTAACATACGATTCTGAATGGCTAAGATATGCTGTAAAGTTTCTAGGTCTAGACAGTAAGTATATGAATAATGGTAAGACAATGAAAATTATACCCAAATAGTAATAAGAAGACAAAAATTATATCCCTCAATGGACATAATATGTATATGGTAGAAGGAATTAGACAATAAACACTAAATCCAACATCAATTATAAAGAATTCTCCAAAGTGGTAAGTAATATGGAAAAAAAGAGCAAGTTGACTAAACCACGAAGTGCTTAGGAAGTACCTAAAATGTGGCCAGCAGGGAGAAAGACACATATTGCTCAGTAAAGTACCAGAGGTGACTAAGGCTTGGAAAAGGGGCTGAGATTCCATCAAGGACGTAAAGCAAATGAGAACATTAGCCAGTGTATATCTGAGAAAAGAGTGCTCCAGTCCAAGAGGGCTTCAAGGTAGAAGCTCTTATGAGATTCATTAGGGCCTTGAGTAAAAAGGGCTTCAAGGTAGAAGCTTTTATGAGATTCATTAGGGCCTTGAGTAAAAAGGGCTTCAAGGTAGAAGCTCTTATGAGATTCATTAGGGCCTGAGAACAAGGCAGCTAGAGAGAAGTGAGAGATAGAAAGAAGTGCCCAGATGGGAACTGGACATCCAGGCCAGTCCATGGCCCTGGAGGGGCTTTGGCTTTCCTTGTAGTGAAATCCACGTAGGGATTTTTCACAGAGAATTAGTCCTCTCTGGCTTCACCTTCTACAAGGATTATTTTAGCAGCAATGCACAATTTATGCATAAACAAAATGCTCAGAAATGCATTGAGCAAAATCTGTGGCTCAAAGGAGTAGGGCGCTGGCTCCATATGCTGGAGATGGCAGGTTCAAACTCAGCCCTGGCCAAAAACTGCAAAAAAAAAAGAAATATTTTAAAGAGAATAGGAGGGTGAATACTGAATGAAGAGATTTGCCCTGGGACCTGAGGTCAGTTAGATCTTGGCTTGAATACCTATATGCAGACAGAAACTAAAAAGGAAGAAAGGGTAGTCTATGGGGATCTGTATTGCACTGTGCTATGAGACCATATGCATTCAGGGCCATTTTCTAAAATGTAGGCTGTGCACATTTTCTATAACTTTGTTCTTACCCCAATAACTCCCAGGTAGTAAAAGCATTAAATGCTTCAGCAATTAGTTTGGGAAGAATATGGCTCGGGGAAGAGAATTTCTCAGGACACTTGAGGGAACCAGGGTCAAGGCATGACTCTGGAATGGATCAGTGTTAAATTATCAAAGTAACTTTCTACAGAGAATCTTTTCTTGACTACATTTCAATGTACTATTACTCAGCATCTTTATCTACTTGATTATCTTCACACAGAGGCACTGAGTAAAACTGCCTGGACAGCAAACTGGTATAATAATGGAAGAGTAGAAGAAGGGATTAGAAGTGAAAAAGGGAAGGTGACAGCTGAAGTTGAGAAAAAAACTGGCACTGAATTATAGGAGGACGAAGAAAGCCAGAAAAGAAGACAGCCTTGTGATGGGAGGGGTGCGGAGCAGAAGCCAAGATACAGAGGCCATTGGTACTATAGGTGCCCACATGAGTACCAAGGTCAGGTCAAACCCTCCTCTCCCTAAGAATCCCTAGAAGTTTAGAGACATTTAGGATGATACTTAATGAAATAAAGAAGGTGAGAACATTTTAGAGAAGTGAAAGCTAAATTCTAAGAGGTATATACACAGTGACAAAGAAGGGGGATCTATATGTAAAGTATGGAAGTTAATTTTTCTTTCTCCACTGCATAGTATTTTGTGAAATCCTTAATGATATTATTTTATTTTTTTATTTTTATTTTTATTTTTTTATTAAATTATAGCTGTGTACATTAATGTGATCATGGGGCACCATACACTGGTTTCATAGACCGTTTGACACATTTTCATCACTCTGGTTAACATAGCCTTCCTGGCATTTTCTTAGTTATTGTGCTAAGACATTTACATTCCACATTTACTAAGTTTCACATATATTTTTTCTTTGAAATAAAAATAACCACTTTAAAAGAAATTTAAAACAATAGACATAAGCGTATCACATGAATTTCAGATTACAATCCTTAAGAACTGGCATTTGTTGTCATATTTTACTTAACTAGGTTTGACTAAGGGAACATTATTCAAAATGACATATAAAAACCCAATAATCTTTGAAATAAATACACGATATGGTAAGTAACTACTGGAAGCAGAAGCCATTATGTAAATCAGCAGTTCTCAACATGTGGGTCACAGCCCACAGGAACTGTATTAAAGGCTCACGACATTAGGAAGATTGAGAACCATGGATGTAAATAAACTGGCTTACGTATACAACAGCACATCAAAAAAAAAAAAAAATCCACCAGGACCAAGTGGGCTTCATTCCAGAGATGCAACAATGGTTCAACATATATAAATCAATAAATGTGATTCACCATATAAATAAAAGGAAAAATTAATATCATACAGTCGTCTAAATAGGTGAAGAAAAAGCATTTGACAAAATCCAGAACACCTTCATGATAAAACCCCTCAACAATCTAGGCATAAAATGAACATATCTTAGAAGTATAAAATTCATATATGACAAATCCACAACCAACATCACAGTGAATGCGGAAAAGTTGAAATTATTTCCCCTAATAACTGGAACAAGACAAGGATGCCCTTTGCCATCGTTTCTATTCAACCACAGTGCTGGAAGTCCTAGCCAGAGCAATTGGCTAGAGAAGTATGTTAAGGGTACCCAAATCAGAAAAGAGGAGGTCAAACTACAGTTCTTTGCTGAAGATATGATCTTCTATCTAGAAAAACCCCAAAGACTCTACCAAGAGACTCCTGGAATTAATAAATAAATTCAATAGAATCTCAGGACATAAAGTTAATGTAAATAAAACAGTATCATTTCTATATCCTAATAACAGTCAAGCCAAGAGTCCAATAAAAGACTCAATACTGTTCACAATGGCTACAAAGAAAATAAAATACCTAGGCATATACTTAACCAAAGAAGTGAAAAATTTCTACATGGAGAACTACAAAACTCTGAAAAAAGAAATCACAGAGGATACCAAAAAAAAGGGAAAACATCACATGCATGAATTGGTAGAATCAACACTCTTAAAACGTCCATACTACGCAAAGCAATTTACAAATTAATTACAATATCCACCAAATTGCCAAAGTCATACTTCACACAGCTACAGAAAATATTTTTTTTTTTCTGAGACAGAGTCTCACTCTGTCACCCTCGGTAGAATGTCATGGCATTATCATAGCTCACAGTAACCTCAAACTCTTGGGCTCAAGAGATCCTCTTGCCTCAGTCTGCTGAGTAATTGGGACTATAGGCATGTGCCACCATGCCAAGATGGATTCTGCCCTTCATTTGGAACCAGAAAAGAGCCTGAATAGCCAAAGCAATCATAAGCAGAAGGAACAAATCTGGAGGCATCACATTATCAGACTTCAAACTGTACTACGAGGCTATAGTAACCAAAGAAGAATGGTATTGAAACAAAAATAGAGACATAGACCAATGGAACAGAATAGAAAACTCAGATATAAAACTACCTATCTTGGTTGAAATTTCATGATGATTGAGTACCACTCAGCCACAAAAAATACAAATTAATACCTTTTACAACAATCTGGATGAAACTGGAGACCATTCTCCTAAGTGAAGTATCTCAAGATGGAAAAACAAACACTACATGTAGTCGCTATTAAATTGGAATTAAGTGATGAGCACATATGTTCACAGGGGAAATTAACACTTGGTGAAGACTCGTGGGGGGAGGGAGGAGAAATGCTACCTAATGGGTACCTTGAACTTTATTTAAGCGATGGGCGCATCTAAACCTAGGACTCAAGTATCACAAAGTGACACATGTAAACTAAAATATTGAAACCTCCTTAATATTTTGAAATAATAAATAAATAAACTGGTTTTAAAGAGCAATGGAGACAAATATAAATTTATGAATTTCCTCATGTTTCAAGATTTTTTTTTTCAGATTAATATGAAGGTACAAATGATTAGGTTACATGTTTGCATTCATTAGGTAAAGTCCCCATTATAGTTGTGTCCTGCACCCAGGAGGTGTGTCACATACCCTTACACTGTGCCCATTAGGTGGGAGCACACCAATCTCTTCCTCACCCCTCTACCCCCAAGTTGAATTGAATTGATATTTCCTCTTGTGTGGAAGTGTATTAATTTATTTATTGGGGCTTCATATTATTATTGAGTGCATTGGATACTTGCTTTTCAATTCTTGTAATACTTTACTAAGAAGAATGTGTTTCAAACCATCCGGGTATACAAAAGAGATAAAGTCTCCATCTTTTTTATGGCTTAATAGTATTCCATGGTATACATATACTGCAGTTTATTAATCCATTCCTGGGTTGATGAGCATGTGGGTTGTTTTCACATCCTGGCCATTGTAAACTGAACTGCGACAAACAATCAAGTGCAAATGTCCTTATGATAAAATGATCTTTTTCTTCTGTATAGATGCCAAGTAATGTGATTTTGGGAATGCCTAATGATTACTAATCCTGATGAACACCAGCTAGAAAACATGTACATTATCCTGATGCAAATTTTTATGAAACCCTAAGAAATCTCATTCAACATGAACGTCATCAGTATCATATTTCTAACAAGAATTTGCAAATGTACAGTTTAGAAATGATGACATAAGCTTCAGTTTCAGACAGGAAATTGGTAATAATACATATTATCCACTTCAGTACCTGAAGGGTAGGACTACATTTGTAAAATCTTTTACATGGAAATCTCTTCTTCATTTCATCAAGGTGACCCAGAAATGCTCCAGTAGTCACTGAGTAATCTCCCTGGGGTTCAAGTCATTACGGATAAATAAATATTCCCTTGTAGCATCTACCTCTAGATTCCCCTGCCATGTGTCAGTCCTAGACTAAAACTTTCTTGAGTTTTGGGTGGGAAAGTAGCAAAAATACAGCTTTACATCAGATCCAAGGAGGAATGGGGAGTGCTGTAACATCCAATAGGACATTTACAAAGGTTATTTAGACATTATATGTAAATCACTTAGCAGAGCAGCTGGCATATGGTAATTTTATAATTAAATGGTAGCAGATAGGACATACTGCAGAGCCAAGGCTTGAGAAACCACCCTGATGCACTGACCAATATGCCAAGGTTGAATTCTACTAGAAGGAACCAAGAGTTCATGTATCTATTTACATTTACAATTAGCACAAACATAACTTCTAAGAGCACAGGACATGGAGCTCTGACTGCTTCCATTCAAATGTGGACATCTTGGAAACTGATCTGATTGGTTGGGACTGTGCTGAGGGCAGGAGAGAGAGGAATGAAGTGCTGGAAACAAAGGTCGCTGTGAGAGCAAGAGATGGGCACAGTGGTGTTAGACCATGTACAGCACTGTATGGGCCACGGCGGGGATTCCTCTGGGGAAAAGGGACAGCTTGCTGCAACTCTGTCCTAACTCAGCCATCCTAAAAATGGCTGGTGTCCACGGCGGTTTCTTGAGGCATAGGGAGACTTATGTGTCTCCAAGACAACCCTCCACTAAATGACCTGGGCTCCCAGTCATTCTGCAATTTCACAGTCTTCATTGTAAGTGTTGGTCAGTCTTGCACCTTTGCAATTGGGAGGCTCCTATCCTTTGGTTCTGAGAAGTGTTTCTGCACTGTTTCCTTGTTAACAATTTTTCCCTGCCATTTCCCCTGAATTCTTTTCCTGGAAGGCTTGTGTTAGAGGCTTTCTCCACATGCCTAGTGCACTCCGGCTGTCCTTACATACATGCAGGACCTTACCAAGCTGTCTGGAAGGTGTGGCACATAGGTGGGGCTTGTCCCCTTCATGGCAAGGAATTCTCAGGCCTGGTCACCTTTCTAACTGGTGGCCCCATTAACTGTCATTGTCCTTAGGTCATTTTTCTGGATACAGTCAATTTACACTGAGAAAGATGCCCCAGCCTTGCTCTTGAAGCCAGCATTTCACATCTGGCACAGGGCAGGGAAGGATGCTGGAAGTAGGGATCTCCAAGTTCACTCTGAAGACTTTCATCTAAATCTTGTATTTTTTAATCCAGCACCTGTTCCTCACCCCATGCCCTAGAAATATTGGTATCTTCTAGGATCAGTAAAGGTGGAATTTGAGTTTACTTCTTGTTCTTTGTGTTTGCCAGGGATTTTTCTAGATTAGAAGGGAATGGAAACCTCTTCCCTTCATCTCAAAGCTAGGGGCTCAGTTCCTCTAAGTAAGTGGGCCCCGTCACCATGCTTACTTCTCAAGAGAAGTTACTTACCTTTTAGTTACTTATTTCTCTTGGGAACTTATTTAACATCAAATTTGCAAGCCAACATATGATATAAGGGGACATCCTGTACCATTTCATCACCTTTATTTGGAAAGCACCATTGGCTGTCAGTTATTTGAAACAGTGGACATAACCAGTGTTTGGCTGAAAGCAAATAAAACCCATCTGTTAGCTTTAGCGTAGACTTGAGCATATCAACCAACTGGCTGTTCACCAACCACTACACCAGTTGATGCTAGTAACAAGCACGAAAAAATAAAAGGAAGGCATTTTCTATATCTCTCCTATATCTTCTGTATCTATTCCCTCCTCTGGGTAGAGCAAGGAGCTTCTGATCTTTCCGTTTTAGAAGCACCTGACCTGGCTTTGCTTTGTTATTTTTTTTTTTTTAAAGGCTAAAACATAAATGTCCCTTTTGATTTCCTTGGAAAGCAATTGGCAGCCAACTTTAGAATAATCTTCAGAATTCTGTTAAACCAGTAAAATAATACATAGTGGGGGTGGGGATTGTATACTGCAGGCATCATCTTGAAATTCAAAATTCTGGTGCTTTCAGTGGGGTGTGTAGCTCCTGTTGCTTTGTGTACATTCTGGAGGTTTATGGGACAGAATTTCCCACTGCAGGGAGACACCGGGACACAGCTTTGCCATCCAATTCTAAGCTATCGTCTTAGGAGACTTGCTCCACCACTGACAGAAACCAGTATTTTCTGCTCAGCTTTATTAGTAAAGAGGTGATGCTTTGCTCTTCCATGTCTCAATACTTTACCCTTACATCTTTATTTTTTATTGTTGAGGATTCATTGAGGGTACAGAGAATCAGCTTACACTGATTGCATTTGTTAGGTAAAGTCCCTCTTAGAAGTGTGTTCCACCTCCAAGAGATGTGTCACACCCCATGACCCCCCAGCCCCCTCTCTCTTCCTGCTCTCCACTCCCCCTTTTCTCCACCCCCCACACCATGTACTAGGTCATCAATTGTCCTCATATCAGCATTGAGTACATTGGATTCTTGCTTCTCCATTCTTGCGATGCTTTACTAAGAAGAACGTGTTTCTACGCCATCCAGATTAATACAAAAGATGGAAAGTCTCCATCTTTTTATTGGATTTAGAGTTCACAGTAGGAAGAATAGTGGAACGCTAATTCATGACCCCTTTCCGAAGGCATGCATCTGACAAACTGATTGACAAAATTAACCTTTTGCCAATATGTAAGTTTATTTCCTAATCACTTGCATTTTCACAAGGTTTATGTTGTTCTTAGTTCGCAAGCATTATAAATGCCTTTTTGATAGTTTTCCTTAGCAACTATCTGAGTCATTATATGATGGGCTTATGGGTCTGATTTGTGAAATGAGTCACTCGGAGTCAAAAAAGATCATTAGGAGACCTGTGTCTTTAAACCTCTTGAAACCTTTGTCTGTGGCCAAGCGTAGTGTCTCATGCTGCAATCCTAGCACTCTGGGAGGCTGAGGTGGGTGGATCCCCTGAGCTCAGGGGTTCAAGAACAGCCTGAGCAAGAGCGAGATCCCATCTCTACTAAAGATAGGAAAAACTAGCCAGGCGTGATGGCAGGTGCCAATAGTCCCAGCTATTGAAAAGGCTGAGGCAAGAGGATCTCTTATGTCCATGAGTTTGAGCTTGCTGTGAGCTATGACATCATGGTATTCTACCCAGGGTGACAGTGAGACTCTGTCTCAAAAATAAAATTAGCTGGCATTGCACCTAATAAACTCCACTTATCATTTTAAAAAATAATCCTTGAAGTGTGTACTTTTGTATCCATATCTTAGAGACAAAAAACAGAGTTAATTGACTTTCTTAGAATTATATAGCTAAAAAGTTGCAGGAATACATATCACATATTTAAATATCAGAGATAATATGTTTGTAAATATTAATCTGACATATTCCATTTTTTTCTCCTTTAATTCTATTCCAACACAGACTTGTCTTTCTGCCAAGGGCAGAAAATGGGCAAAACTTGATTATCTTTAGGAAAAGATACTGAGAGCCAGGCATTATACACAGAGAAAGAACCTGCTGGATTCCAATCCCTGTCTTTATCAAGCAGGTGGATTCAGAGTCCAGAGTTCTCCCAGTGAGTAGAGACCTTGACCCTGTTCTACCTTAAGGAATAATTCTCAGGTTTGTACCCAGAAGCAAAATAGGATCAAGAAAACAGCTGCCTTTTTGTGGGTCCTGGAGCAGGGACAGTGGAAGAAGAGAGGAAGCTGAGGGAAGAGAGGAGGCTGAGGGTCAGAGGTGTGCATTCTAAGTTTCCTTCTATCCACATTGACCTTGGGAGGGGAAGGTGGACTGCAGAAGAGAAGACAGCACCAAAGCTGGGCTTTTACTCCGCTTCCCCACTCAGGACTCTGGGGAGGGGCTACCCACACTAGCCTGGGGTGCAGCTGCCACATGAACATAAACCTGGCTGTCCAGCATGACTGGGCAAGGGGACTTGCAGCTGCTATTTCCTGGTCTTCGCTCCGTTGCTGTGAGAGAGAGATGGGCTCTCAAGTGGCTGGTGGGCTGCCCAGAGACCAGCCAGAGCAGGCCATCAGAGAAGTGGTGGCAGGGAAGACGCCAGTCCTGACTAGGCCAAAACAGAGCAGCCTCTGTGTCACTACCAAGCCAGGCTTCATTCTCAAACACAGCCAGGCAAGTGGGGGGTGGGGAAGCCAGCATTTGGGAGCCAAAAGGAGGCAGCCAGAGGCCCTCCTGCCACAATTGTGCAACCAAGCTCCACGGCATAGCAGAAGCTGCACGCTCACCTCCACACACAGATGCCATCTTGACTCACGGGGGTGGCAGGTGGCTGGAGGCCAGTCATCTCCTCTAGAAAATGAGCAGTACCTAAGGCACTGTTTAAATTATCGCTTCAAGAAAAATTCTACCCTTTTTTAGCCAAAACCAGTAGGTTACAGTCAAAATAAATGTGTTTTCATCTGCCTATCTACTGTATAGTTGTATCGAGAAGGAATATATCTGAGGTTGAGAGAAATAGTGCATTGATTGTATTGAGAAAGAGAATTGTAACTGCATCACACCTGATTTTACCAAGCTGTTTTCTGAAATGAGAAAGCGAGTTCCTAAACAGGGCTTACCTGTTGTGTGTGTTTTGTTTTGAGACAGGGTCTCCCTATGTTGCTCAGGCTGGCTTTGAACTCCTGGACTCCAGTGATATTTCCCACTCAGCCTTTCAAGGGTGACTTTGGGTATCCAGTTTCCCAGTTTTGGTAAGGTTTATAGACAAGATAAATAGCCCCTAAGAGGAATTCTTAAACATTTTTTAATAGGATAGTTCCAAGTCTGCTCACTCTTTGGAAAAGCATACAATTGTATTAATCTTATGTTCTCGAGACGCTCATGAAATTTCTCTCTACTGTGATTTATGGTTAACCTGATTCTTGAAAAGAAATAAACATATATGGAAGAGCTTAAATGAAAAGGAACTGAAATTAGACTGAACTGCACTGCTACCAAAGGTATAATGTGTTTTAATAACTACAGTTTCTCTTTCCATTAGCAGGGATAACTGCTGTCACTTAAAGAGCTAATATGCCTTTCCACCTCCTATTACTATGATAAATTATGAGGGGAATGCATTCTAAACTGAGTAATGTCTTGCTGGACATTGGTAATTCGCTTAAGCTGGTTAACATAATAACAGATACGATGACATAATCTCCGGATTCACATTAATCTCTATAGCTTGGTCTGCTCTTGCAGACATGCTACTGAATCAAAATTAAAGACGTTTGGAACGAAAACAGTGTTCTTCCTATGTGGTGTCTTAACGTGTGTCTTTACTCTGCTGGAAATGCTGTAAAACAAGACCAGATCAGAACTGTTATTTTACCTTTTCAATTTCTTTGCCATGTTAACAAATTATCTCGATGTGATGAAAATTATCTCCAAAAATAACACAAGACAGTCGTGGGCGGCGCCTGTGGCTCAGTGAGTAGAGTGCTGTCCCCATATACTGAGGGTGGCAGTTCGAACCTGGCCCTGGGCAAACTGCAACCAAAAAAAATAGCCGGGTGTTGTGGCGGGAGCCTGTAGTCCCAGCTACTCGGGAGGCTGAGGTAAGAGAATCGACTAAGCCCAAGAGTTGGAGGTTGCTGTGAGTTCTGTGTCTCCATGGCACTCTACCAAGGGCGATGAAGTGAGACTGCCTCTACCAAAAAAAAAAAAAAAGAAAGTCACCTAATTGTGAAACATAAAAAAATCCCAATAACAAGTATTCCACCGTGCTTCCAATAGATATCCACAAGGACCATCTAAGCAAAATGTGTCCAGAATTCTTTTTTTACTAAAATATTCAAAAATTGTTTCCTACAACATTTAGCAAAGAACAACAGGGTTTCATAGTATAACCTCAGGAAATGGGACCAGCCATTAAGTATCTGGGGTTAAAAAAGTAATTGGGACAGGAAGCTATTATTTTCACCCCAAATACCTTCTATCCTATGCTATTATAGTCATGGAAGCTTTGATCAGCTTTCTGTGGCACTAGGCAGCCCCCACATTCCCAGATAGTCTTTAACCTGTTTTAGATTTAAAGTTCCTGAAAAATAGTATACTACATATGATAGCATGTGGGAAGATTACTGAAGAAGACAGGCTCACAGCCTACAGACACAGGAAAAAATGCTCATCATCCTTAATCATCAGAGAAATGCAAATCAAAACCACTTTGTGGTATCATCTAACTCCAGTAAGAGTGGCTCACGTAACAAAAGCCCAAAACTACAGATGTTGGCATGGATGTGGAGAAAAGGGAACACTTCTGCACTGCTGGTGGGAATGCAAGCTAATACATTCCTTTTGTAAAGAAGTTTGGAGAACTCAGGGGTCTAAAAGTAGACCTGCCATTCAATCCCACAATTACTCTACTTGGTGTATATCCAAAGACCAAAAATCACTTTACAACAAAGGTATTTCCACCAGATTGTTCACTGCAGCTCCATTCATAACAGCCAAGTCATGGAAGAAGCCCAAGTGCCCATTGACCCAAGAATGAATTAATAAATTGTGGTATATGTATACTATGGAATGTTATGCAGCTTTCAAAAAAGATGGAGACTTTACCTCTTTTATGTTTACCTGGGTGGAGGTGGAACATATTCTATTAGTAAAGTATCTCAAGATTGTGGGGGAAAGTATCCATTGTATTCAGTACTGTTATGAAACCAATTTATAATCACTCACACTTTCATATGAAAGATAAATCACAACTATAGCCCAGAATGAAGGCGGGAAGAGGGGAGGGGAGAGAAGGGGGGAGGTTTCATGGAGAGAGGGTAAACAGTGGGACCACACCTCTGGTGCATATTGCAAGGGTACATGTCAAATCTATTAAGCATAGAGTATAAATGTCTTAACACGATAATTAAGTAAATGAGGTGAAGGCTATATTAACTAGTTTGATGTAAGTATTCCAAATTATATTTAAAATCACATTGCACTCCATAAATGCATTAATGTATACATGATCTATGTGTTTATGACTCAATAAAAAAAAAAGAAAAAAAAAAAGATTACTAATGGTCCTAATCACTGAACCCTTCCAGGATCTTAATCCTGGGCCCTGGAAATGTTACTTTACTTGGAAAGGGATCTTTGCAGCTGAGATTAAATTAAGGATCCTGAGATGAAGAGATTGTCCTGAATTATCCAGATGGACCCTGAGGGCACTGACTGCATTCTCATAAGAGATTTGAGTCCTATAGAGGAGAAGCTGGTGTGAAGAGGGAGGCAGAGACTGCAGGAATCTGGCAGCTCCAGAGCAGAAAGAGGCAAAAAACGAATTGCCAACCTTTTTATTTTTATTTTTTTTGTATTAACCTGGATGGGATTGAAGCATATTGTTCTTAGTAAAGTATCACAAAAATGGAAAAGCAAGTATCCAATGTATTCTTTATTCCATTCAGAATATTACCTGCATTTTAAAAACCATTTTCCAGTTTCATGGTTGTTAATAGAATCATGTGTCCTCACCACGGCAACTCACCCTATTTTTTAAGTAATAAAATGCATTCTTCATTGGAATTTTTGCCTTTATGTTATTCTAGAATTTTAAGAAGACACTTCTCAATACTAATATGAAGCCAGTAGACAATCGAATACACACCCACATAAGAGAAAAACTCAATTCAGTTCAAGTTCAAGGGTGAGGGCATGCAAGAAGGGAGAGAGTGCAGGAGGGAGGGGTTGGTGCACTCCCACTTAGCGGGCACAGTGGAAGGGCACACCTCTTAGGCGAGAGACACAACAGCAAGAGGGACTCTACCCGACAAGTGCAAACATTGTAACCTAGTTGTTTGTACCCTCACATTAACCTAAAAAAAATAATAATAATAAATAAATAAATAAATAAAAATAATAATGAATTCTCCCGTAGACCCTGCAGGGGCAGTGTAGCCCCATTAACAATATGATCTTGGACCTCTGTCCTCCACAACTGTGAGAATACCTGGCTGCCACTATAAGCCAGCAAGTTCATGATACTTTGATGTAATAACAATAGAAAACTAATACACCCCTTTTTTTCCCCACCAAGCTCAAATAAAATTTAGAATCAAGAAGCATCTTACATGAATAGAGAGGTATAGCCTTCAAAAATCGTTTTCACCTATTTTTTGCCTAGCTGTGTCTTCTGAATGACTCTAGAATCAAGACACAGGCAAAACTCAGACCTCTATTCTCATAATCTAGAACAATGTTTATCATCTAGTGAGTGCTAAATATTTAGTAAAACAACCAATAAAGCCATGAAAATTTACTAGTATGAATGGCATAGACAGAATGTTTTGGTGAAATAGTTATTTTTCTTTTGTTCTTTTTGCTTTTTAATTTATAGTCTCAATAAGACTATAATGAAGAATGCATTTTATTACTTAAAAAATATAGTCAGTTGCTTTGGTTAGGATACATGATTCTATTAACAACCAGGAAACTGGAAAACAGTTTTTTAAATGCAGGTAATATTTTGAATGGAATAAAGAATTAATTTCTCTAAAGTAAATGGAATTTTTTTTCTTTGTGGGATCTTACAAACAGGTTATATGTAAATATCCTGAGGTGATTAAAATAGAAATATAATCCTGCCCACAGATAATTAGCTGCACTGAAGTATTTTTCCAGGCTTCCTCTAGATATATTTTTAAATTACATGAGTGAAGTATGTTTCCTTTGTCAATTTTGTATTTTGGAGATTCTAAACCATATTTATCAGTTCTTTTCTTTTCTTATCCAGAACTGTTAAACCTTAGGTTTCCTGATCTTATTTCAATGCTTAGCTAAAATCTTCAGTCTTCTGTAAAACTAAGTATTTAGTTCAATACAATCTACTTCTAATGAATGACAAATTCGATTCACGCTACAGTAACTTCTACATGAGAAATACATGCATGGTCTCATTAAAGACTCCAAAAAGAATTGAACCTCTAGAAATCGTATTTTTGTTATTAAACTTTTACAGAAGTCTGGTGCAGGGCAGCCGGCATGCTTTTTCAACCATTTCCTGTTCCTATTCCAGTGTTCATGAAAAAGAGGAACTCTTTAGACAAACCAGCTGCTAGGTTTCCTAGAATAGTAAATTACTCTAACACTCCGCTTTGATGTGATCCTGCCACACTTTTTCCTAGCAGGATTTCCTCATTTTTCACAACTATTTGTTTCCACCCTAAATAAGCTTCCTGCAAATAGAGCCGTGTCAGAGGCGTACTTAGCTCTCTACAGAGTTACCATAAATAAAGAGACTCCCCCCGAGTTTTTTATACCCACCTATCTTAAATTTTGTCTTCTTTCCTTGCACTAGATCGCTGATATCTATATTATACACATACACACACAAAAAGAATAGATTTGGAATTATTTGGAATTATTCTTGATTATTGAATTATATTGTTAAATCTTGGGGATTTAATAATAGCACTAATGAAATAATCACTCATATAGTGGGAGAACTGTTAAAGTTAACTCAAGTCTCTTTTACTTTTCTGTAGCCTAAGCCATTGTTACATTTTTCCATGGTTCCCAAATATTGGTTGTTTTAGTGCCATTTTGATTAATCATTAATACGTTAGCTATCATGAGAAATTTTATGCCCACTCTGAGCTGACTTCCTCTTCCTGACTTAAGGTAAGCCATTTCTCTGGTGATCTACTTATTCTTAGAAACAAACAAATTCTGATTAAATAAGAGAGAAAATGTGCATCTATATATATCTCTCACTGGTCTCTTTCCTTGTCGCCCTCCATCAGCTGGGGAAGGAGGGAAACGTTACCTTCTTGAGAAGGTAGTAAAATCTCTGAAGTGGAACACATTTCTAGAAGCCAATGTGAATTCTATCTGTACAAATTATACTAATGCAATTATATCGATGGCAAACAAAAGGCTCGTTGAAATTCCCTGTAGCAGTGTACTGTTTCTTTGTTCGAACACATGATGAATTTCAATTAATTCCACTTTCCTACCTATAACACTTTATAGGGTAAAACAAATATTGGTGTATTTTTAAAGGAATGGCGCTGAGTCTTTTAAATACGATTTGAATAGCATACTAATACTATTTAGTATTAGTATTAGAATCTATGCTAAAACTATACAGACTCTATACTAAAACTTACTCATGAAGTCGCCAGAAGTTTGGAAGATAGAGATGAAACTTTTATTTTTATGGTAGAGTATGTTAATAGTTTGTTCATTGGCATCAGCCAAACCTGAGTATATAGTTTAGTTTTATAACTTATTAGGTCTATATGCATAACTATGATGAATGAGCTCCCAGATGCTGCTTCTTAATCTGAGAAGAAGGGGATATAACATCCTTTATCCATAGCGCTAGAATGAGAACCAAATAGATGTAAAATATCTGATACACAAATGTAAAAGGCAATGATGGAATCTCAATAAACACGTCTTCATTTTCTTACCCCTTTGTTTTCAGAAGCGATCAGATACACACGCCTACATGGGTTAGTCAAAAATAATCGTGGCTGCTGATGAAATTTCTCAAATTTCCTTTTTTTATTTTTGAGATAGAGTCTCAATCCGTTGCCCAATCTTGAGTGCCGTGGCACCATACTTCACAGCAACCTCAAACTCTTGGGCTCAAGCGATCCTCTTGTCTCAGCCTCTTAAGTAGCTGAGACTACCTTCATCCACCACCACTCCCGCCTCATTTTTTTTTCTCCGTCTTTTTTTCCCTGTCTCTTGCTGAGTCTGGTCTTGAACTTCTGAGCTCAAGTAATTCAATTCCCTCGGCCTCCCAGAGTGCTAGGATTATAGGCATGAGCCACTGCACCTGGCCAGATTTCTCTAATTTTGAAATGCTTTTGCCCAATCATGAGGTGCCAATGAGAAAATCAAAATAATTGATCAAATACAGTATTCAGAACTGTCAAAATGTATGTGTTTAGTGTCAGGCAGCCAGTGCAGCACTCATGGCCCTACCATGCAATGGATGGTGGGGAAGAAAATTTGGTATTTGGAGAGTATGGAGACTGTAAATTAAAAGGCAAAAAAAAAAAAAAAAGAAAAATAACTTTTCCACCAAAACATTCTGTCTATGCAATTCATACGAGTAAATATTCATGGATTTGTTGGTTGATTTACTAAATATTTAGCACTCACTAGATGATAAACATTATTCTAGATCATGAGAATAGAGCTCTGAGTAAGCCAAAGTGCAGGACTTTGGGTAATAATTAACAATTATTTTATATAAATAATTAATGAGTAATTAATAGATAACACCCTTTAAGAAGAGAATCAAATGTAGAGATCAGTTTGAGAATGACAGGGAGGCCCACAGGCCTGTGCAATCAATATGAAAGGAGATGAGAGGAGGGGGCACTTCCACCGAACCCTGAAAAGAAAGGAAGAGGCAGCTGGAGTGGGAGGTGAGAGCAGACCTCCGTGCAGAAGCATCTCAGCCCACGAGGACCGGAAGAGCGGGTCTGGCAGACACATGGATGGCAGGAGATGGAGGAGGAGCCCTGAACAGGTCGTGGCCATGCCGGGCCCTGCCGGCCATGGACAAGACTGTGGATTTCATTCAGCTACTGCAAAAGCCACTGTAGGGTTTTAAGCCAATGAGAGACAGAGTAGGACCTCTCGTTGTACAAGATCACAGTCTGTCGGCAGAGAGGTGACTAAGGACAGGACAAGAGTGGTGCTGCGGAAAGCAGGGGCGAGTTTCCTGCCCATAGTGGTCCAGGCAGGACCAGATGAACCAGGTGGTACCTGGAAAGTTGGAAGGAAGAAGGCAGAAGTGGGACGTGTTTGGAAGTCTGATTCAACGAAACTTACTGAGGAATTAATGTGGGTGATGAGGAGAGGAGAAAAGTCTAACGTAGGCTTTTGCCTCTATCTCCTGGGGAAGGAGTAAGGCCTGGGAAGGGAGATGAGACAGATGGATTAGAAACAAGTCCGGGGGCAGTGTGGGAAAATCTGCAGGCCTGTTTTGGACATGTTCGGCATTCAAGGATAGATGCCGTTCTTGATGTGTGGGGTCTGATTTTCAGAGATCAAGGCTGGAGCTGCCAATTTGGAGACGAGGGACCCAGACGTAGTCAAAGATTCATATGCAAGGATGTTAAAAATAAAAGTGAGGCTGCAGTACAGAATGAGATAAAAGAAACTAAATGGTCACTTCTACCAGATAAAGAAATTACAGTGCACGCATGAATTATGGTATTCCTTGAATTATATTTTAGAATAATTAAAAGGAATAAAAAATGAAAACGTATTATTATACTATTAAGTGGTATGAGCAATGTGATCCCCAATTTGTGAAAAATATATACATTTCAGAAGCTAGAATGTAAAAATATTTGTAATTATTTAAGAGTTTTTAAGTAGTAAGACTGTAGTTATTTCTGGGGTTTTTGCCTTTGTCATATTTTAAAGTTAAAAAAGATATTTAAAATAAGGACCACAAATACAAATATCATATACAACAAAAGTCTATGAGTTACAATAAAAAAAACAAAGCATTTAAGAAATATTTAGCAAAAATGGTTTAATAAAATTTCATTTCTTATTAGTATTATAAATTAAGAATATGAATCTATTGATGTAATCATTGATATATCATCAATATAATATTGATATATTATCTAATTAATTTCTTTAATAATGAAATTTTAAATATTTATGTATGAAACAAAAATGTCTAATTATTTTTCCCTTTGCTTTGCCTCACATAATTATTTCTGTCCCAGAGAAATTTGCACAGAAAATGCCAAATTTTATCATTTGTACCTTTTATTAGGAGCAAGTGGTATGTTGTTAGGTCACCTATCACTGTTAACTTTACTTAAAAAATGCAATGTGACATCCTCTGCTGTCATTGCAAAGTAAATGGACATACAATGCATCATTTCCCTTTAAAGGTGAACTTGGAGGACACACTGGAAATGCTCAATTGGCTGAAAACTGGTTCCTATAATGACATAAAGGGGGAGATCCTGGATAAGGCCTGTCATAGTCATAGGTATAGCATTATACTGCGTATAGATCTGGAGAAAAGCAAGTAGTGCAATGTATTTTTCTAACAAGCATAGATGTTCATGGTCATAGGAAATGTAACAGTGTAATCAATGCAGACACAAGTCTTTCTCCAAACTAACAATGATGTATTATTTTTGAGGTTAAACCAATCACTGTGCTCTCTCTTGAAATTCTTCCTAACTTCTTCTGAAATTGCATGAGAGACATATTTTAAAAAGAAGCCCCTCTGGGCGGCGCCTGTGGCTCAAGGAGTAGGGCGCCGGTCCCATATGCCGGAGGTGGCGGGTTCAAACCCAGCCCTGGCCAAAAAAATCACACACACACAAAAAATAAATAAAAAGAAGCCCCTCAGAATGTGGGGCTAAAATTTGATACTGTGGTTAAACTTCAGTCGTTGTCATTAAGTTAAGATGTCTGTGATGAAGCTCTTGGGGGGGGGGAATGTTTTTTATGTGGTCAAGGTTAAGCTGCACAAGTTTCAATTTTAAACACAAGTATTTAAACAAGCATTCAAGGGCATATAAGAATGTACTTTTAGAAACATAGCTATTAGAAATATAAACTGGTGAACCCAAGAAATACAGGGTGCACACAAACTTTATGGACATCCTGTATGATCATGACTTAGAACACTGATCCGTTACCAAGGGCTTTCTACAGATTGTGCATAATGGAGACATACAGCGAGGCAATATGCAGCCTGACAATTAAGTTCACAAACTTGCATCTGTGTGCTTACTCTGGCAGTACTGTACAAGCAACTCAGTACGGTTTCATAACCTTGGTATATCAGCGTCTCACAGCTGTATTTGTGTCAATGTGTGGCAGCGTCTTGCTGAGTTCATTATTGTTGTTGTGTGTTTTGCTGTGCTGTCACGAGAATGTTGGAGCTTGAATCAGAGCAATGAACAAACATTAAATTTCTTATTAAACTTTTCAAGAGTGGAAGTGAAATCAGGAACATAGGAGTCCAATTTTATGGGTGAAAAAATGGTCAGGACTGTCAGAGAGGTCAGGGATGCCAGTAATTAGCAGAACTGACGAAAACATTGCAAAAATCCATGGAATTGTGCATCAACATTGTCCACTATGAAAAGCAGAGCTAGAGAAACAGGAAAATCTTATCTAAAAATCTTGGCCAACAATTCATGACAGTGCACCAGCTCACATGGCAACATCTGTGAGGGAGTTTTTAGTCAGTAAACAAATAACTGCACTGGAGCACCCTTCCTGCTCATCCCACTTGGTTGCCAATGACTTTGTCCTTTGCCTGAAAATAAAGGAAATGTTGTAGGGAACGCATTCTGATGACATTCAGGATATCCTGGGTCATACAAGGACAGCTCTGATGGCTATTTCAGAAAAAGAGTTCCCAAACTGCTTTCAAGGGTGGACAAGATGCTTTGAAGGTGACCGTAGTGATCTTCAGCAATGAGGTGGTAGTGCTTTTATAAACTTAATTGTCAGACCTTGTATGACCTTCTTACAGGTTATAAAGCTCATATACTTAAAAAAAAAGAAGTCGAAGGAAAAAGGACAGGACATGGGTGCTGGGAAAATAAATCCTCTTGTGTTATATTTATTATGAGTGTAGCAAGAGTTGGTACCAGTGGAATAAAAGGGTGAGAAGGTAAGGAAAGCCCTATTTGTGGAGGAGGACTGGTAGAGAGGCCCTAGATGTCTGTGGGCACAAAAACTCGCTCCGTCCAAATTTATTGAGCATCCCCCAAGGGTCCCACACTGGGAAAGTGTCTATCTAGGGGTACAAAGGCAAATCAGCAAGGCACAGGGGACAGGAACGCAAAGTCCTGTTAGAGACAGAAATGAGGGAGCTGATTCAGGGGACTCACTATTGAGGCAAAAACTTCCGACTAGTCTGTTACGGGGTGAGCAGGCATTTTCTAGGCAGAGAAGGGGAAAGCACTGTAGGTATAGAGAACGTGACCTGAGCCTACGAGCCACTCACAGGGAGAACTTGAGGGCTTAATAGTGAAGGATGTGACCAGTTCTCAATGTCAGGTGCAGCTGGACACGAGTTGAAGAATTTCTTTAAATCAGGTATCAGAGGGCTTCTTAGTCCAAATCAAAATGTGCCTGAATTTTAACCTCAAGGTGAAGAGAACTTCAATATGGGAGGTATTTACACAGAGAGTAAAACACTCAGGTGTGTGTTACAAAGACACTCCGATTGTAAGGACCGTGGGGTACCACGAAGGAGCAACAGTCGAGTCCGACAGACTATTTAAAAGTTTATTGCAATAGTCCAGGCATAAAATATACAGAGGCAAATACAGTCAAGGAAAGGTAAAGACGAGGATAGTTTTAAAGGTGGTTTGAATAACACTGACAGAGACACCAAGGATGAGTTTTGTTCAGAGCCAAAAGAACAGAGAAATATGGGACCCAGGAGCTATGCAAGTGTGTTACCTTGATCCTATTCCCAGTCAAAAAAAAAAAAAAAAAAAACAGAATCAGAGCAAAGGAAGATAACTCCCTCTCCTGCTTAAGTAGGCTTTACCCGACTCGGCACAGCCCTGGAGGATCTCTTAGCCCCAGGCATGAATGAAAGAATGAGCTTAAAGTCCATGATCCAGTTACTTTTTTAAAAAATTCCTTGATTAATATACTCTAAGCTTGTAACGATGTCCCCCCAAAAATAAATAAGAGCATCATTCAATGAAATTCAATTCAATGCAATACAATTCAATTCAACTAACGTTTATTTTATTCCCTCCATGTGCCTGGCTTGTGTTAATCTCCCAGGGAGAGTTAATAACAAAGCTGAAATAAACTAACAATTTGAAACTCTTTAAAAATAATGGTTTTTCCTTGCCATAGTTTCTTACCATTTCTTTTCTTTTCTTTTTTTTTTTTTTGTAGAGACAGTGTCACTTTATTGCCCTCGGTAGAGTGCCGTGGCGTCACACAGCTCACAGCAACCTCCAACTCCTGGGCTTAGGCGATTCTCCTGCCTCAACCTCCTGAGTAGCTGGGACCACAGGCACCCACCACAACGCCCGGCTATTTTTTTTTGTTGTTGTTGTTGTTGTTGCAGTTTGGCCGGGGCTGGGTTTGAACCCGCCACCCTCAGGCATATGTGGCCGGCGCCCTGCTCACTGAGCCACAGGCGCCACCCAGTTTCTTACCATTTCTATCTTTCTATTTATTGTATGTGGAAGCTGTGGATTTATCCTCAGGTCATGGAGGCCTCTGACAGTACTATAATCTGTTTAGAGTATTTTAATATGTTTAGTATTAAGAGTATTATGCATTAGACGCTGAAATGGAGCATTAATTTTTTTTAGAGTCCTACACTTTGCAGGTTGTTAGTACTTAGGGTACAAACTCAACAATTCTTTGTCAACAATCTCCCCTTCGGCAGATTTTATTTTTTTTTTTTAATATTTGTTGTCCGTGTGAAGGAGAAAGAAAAAGAAAAAAATTAACATTGAGACACTATTTGTGTTTCTTCACCTTAATACGGTGTTGTTCCATTGCCAAAAGTCCTTAGACATTATCATTTGACTACATTTTTAATCTACATTTTTTTTTAACTCTGAATTAAAACAGGAATGAATAGGAATGGTTCTAAAATCTTGTGTGGATCATTTGCGTATCTAGCACTGATTTTTCCATCATCATGATTTTGGAAAGACATCAAAAATCATGCATTCATAGAGCCTAAAAAGTAGGTAAATTTTCAAACTTGAATCTATACTTCATGGAAATTAAATTTAAAAAAGGAAATATTTTTAAATGTACATGCCTGATTATGTTTCTCATACCTCCTGAAAGGAATGGGCTGCTTTGTCTAATATTTACAATGTAGTAAATAGAATCTGAGCCCTATTTACTGGCTGAGCTTAATAAAGAGCTCATTATATTGTATCCAACAATCACTAAAAATGACAGTGCATGCAGTGAAGACACTTTGCTTTTCTAATTTTTGAATCGTTCCTTTGTCACAAGCTCTTAAGTGCAAACCCCGTATTACCTTTCTAATTAAGTAATATGTATAAATCCACGCCTTGCGTTCTATAATCAACGTCCAGGTGGTCAGATAATACAAGCACAACACTTCTACCTTACTCCCCGCTTTTCAGTACAGAAAGAACTTGAACTTTGATCAAAGTACTACAACAACAATAGCAAAAATTGGGAGTTGGTTCTCTTTCTTTGGTGAAAGGTGACAATTCTTTCCTCTTTAGATCTCATAACGTTTAGGTTTCTGCCCCCCCACCTGCCTCCATAACCACCTGATGACGTACAAAATAGCTGTGGGGATTTCGCCCTTAGATTCTACAACACTTACATGTATTTTTACAATAAGGAAGAGAATACAGGTATATGTAAAGGATGTTTGTGTATTCTTAAAAGTTGTGTGGTTTATTCATAATAAATTTAATATGATACATATTGTTCCGTTTTATTTAATATACTGATAATTATACTTTAAAGCTATAGTTTAAATTTGTATTATTATGTTTATATATATGTGTCTAAGGAAAGGAAGAAAAGGAAAGAAAAATAAGATCAGAAACACATGAACCATCTGAAAACCAAAACGAGAATGGAGACAGAGACACACCCTTCTCAATACTAAGTTGAAAACTAAGCATTGAACGCTTAAGGCGCATAAGGAAGTAAATTTCAGTGAAAATCAAGCTGGAGGGAGGGAGAAGTGCGTGGATGAATTCACACCTACTGGGTACAGTGCACACTCTCTGGGTGAAAGGGCCCCCTTAAAACTTTTCTTAATCCATACAAAAGCAAAGTATGTAAACAAACATGGGTACCTCCTAAGATTCAGAAAGTTAAAAAAAGTTCCTTGTTTAAGTGTACATCTAGTGGACCAGTGAAACATGTGTAATATATGTCCGTCACAGAGATGAACAGAATAAGAGGTTGACTATAAAAAACCCATTTCGGGGCGGCGCCTGTGGCTCAGTCGGTAAGGTGCCGGCCCCATACACCGAGGGTGGCGGGTTCAAACCCGGCCCCAGCTGAACTGCAACCAAAAAATAGCCGGGCGTTGTGGCGGGCACCTGTAGTCCCAGCTAGTCGGGAGGCTGAGGCAAGAGAATTGCTTAAGCCCAGGAGTTGGAGGTTGCTGTGAGCTGTGTGATGCCATGGCACTCTACCAAGGGCCATAAAGTGAGACTCTGCCTCTACAAAAACAAAACAAAAAAACAAACAAAAAAAAAACATTTCAACTAACTGAACTGAAAATCGGGAGTGAATGGGACAGCATTTGGGGTAGGGGTACAGGAGACCCTGCTGAGACCAAGAATCCTGGTCTTCACTGTAGGGAATCAATGAATTACATGAGATGCCTGCTGATTTCATGGCCTTTACACTGATCATGGACATGAAAGAAATTAAGAACCAAGAAAATACATTAAATGAAGACATTATCTGACCTTTGTGGATAAAATGTTCAATCTTAAAGATGGTTAATGCACTGTCCTGAAGAACCCCTGCCTGTATCCATTACTGAGGACGCATTTCAAATAGCTGCGGATTCTCAGATTTATGTATGCTGGCTGCTGCAAAAGCATACAGAGGGCAATCTTTACTTATAAGTTTAGAATCTATTTATCCTCCAGAATATTAAAAAAACAAAGGTTAACCAGAAGCAAACTATAATTTCAAAATTAATTTTATTTAAAAATAAAGACTAGTTTTCTATTTCCACATACAGAAACATGCCTTCCTATGTATGTCTGTCCTATGGAGGTGGGAAGTTATTTCCTTACACATTATTTGTAAATCAAATTATTTTACACATCAGGTCACACGCCTATGTAAATTGGTAGTATACACCACACAGTCAATGTGCACATCTCCTTGTCTGTAAAGAGGATAACAGTGGGGTCCTGCCGAGTTGTTCTGAAGACTAAATGCCCATGTAGCAATGAAACTCCTCTGCACACGTAGGAGAAGCTTAGTAAACAGATGCTGTTATTATTATTAAGTTTCAACATACAACTGTAAGTCTTCCGGCTAAAAGGAATGTAAGCAAACACTCGGCGAAACATTTTAATCTTTAAATACGTAAAACAGAGACTTAAAAAGGTACCAGGGAAAGATGGGGTATTTCATCAAGTGTTGACTTTGGAAGTAATAAAAAATGTACTTCAACAATGCATTGTAGCTTTATCTACCTGAGCATACGAAAGCCTTAATAATGTGATAATGCCTCCAGAACTCATTTATATTTCTGCTTACACAACTAGAAAAATAGTCTTGATATATTATTCATTCAAGCATCGCTGCCTTTTGCTGGATGCATGTCAATATAAAATAGCTCACACACTGAAAACCGCAGTACCCTGTCAGCCTATTTTCCTCTTTCCAGTTGCCCATCCACAGCCATCTGTGAAAGGTGAGTTGCATGAGACAATTTGTGCTTCCTATAATTCTAGCTTTGTAGCCCATCCTGACCTCAGTGCCTAGGATGGTACACCCTAGCTAGCAAAGATGCATGTCCAGTGTTAAAACAATGATTTTAGTGGACTTAGCGGTCTTGCATTTTAAAACTGTAAGATAGTATGATTTCAGTTAAAATGATACAATGCAAAAATAAACATTTAATTAAACAATTTGGAGCAGCGCCTGTGGCTTGGTGGGTAGGGCTCCAGCCCCATATAACAAGGGTGGCGGGTTCACACCCAGCCCCGGCCAAACTGCAACAAAAAAATAGCTGGGCATTGTGGTGGACACCTGTAGTCCCAGCTACTCGGGAGGCTGAGGCAAGAGAATTGTGTAAAACCAGGAGTTGGAGGTTGCTGTGAGCTGTGACACCACGGCACTCTACTCTTGCTCTAAAAATAAAAATTTTGAGCCCACCAGGGACATAAATAAATAAGTAAATAAAATGCTTAATGATAAACTAACAAGGTTGTTAGTAGAGTCAGATAGGCATTTTTCAAACTCCTGGTATCTTTTACTCAAAAGCCTCAAAATGATACAAATATCATGATAGATTAAAGTTGCCTGTTTTCAATTTTTTATTTATACCTTTTACAGATTTATATTACTAACAATTTTAAAAGACATTTCGTAGAAATCTTTGTACCATGGCAAATGTAATTATTTTCTCTTTAATCTAATAACAGGCTGGCAGGCTGGGTATGCTGGTTCATGCCTATGATCCTAGCACTCTGGGAATGGTGAGGTGGGAAAAAAGCTTGACCTCAGGAGTTTAAGACCAGCTTGAGCAAGAGAAGAGCTCATCTATTAAAAATGGGAAAATTAGGTGGGCATGGTGGTGGGCACCTGTAGTCCCAGCTACTCAGGAGGCTGAATCAGGAGGATTGCTTGAGCCCAGGAGTTTTAGATTGCTGTGAGCCAGACTGATTCCACAGCACTCTAGCCTGGGC
This sequence comes from Nycticebus coucang, assembly GCF_027406575.1. Classification (NCBI taxonomy): domain Eukaryota; kingdom Metazoa; phylum Chordata; class Mammalia; order Primates; family Lorisidae; genus Nycticebus; species Nycticebus coucang. Next base: position 25,406,330 of record NC_069789.1, on the reverse strand, counting down.
AACAGAGTGAGACTCTATCTCAAAAAAAAAAAAAAAAAAAAATCTAACCGGAGAGGACGTGATTAATCCTTTGAATCCTCAATTTAATTAGTAGCTATTTATTGAGCTCTGGACCCTGGAAAAACAAGAATAAGAAAGTCAGGGCCTGCCCTCCACAAGCTGACAGAGTAATAGAATAGATGCTCAGGTCAACCAGTTTCTGCAAAAGAAGCAAACAAGTGTAGAAAGAGGCGTAGACACAGCATGAGGTGAGGGGAAAGCAGGGGACGGCCACTATTAAGAGGAAGATGACGGAGTTTTCATAGATGACAGAGCAGGTAAACTGAGTCTAAGAGAAGAATGGGGTTTGATCAATGGACAGTCCATGCAAGCTCCAAAAATCTCATGGGCTCCTGACAGGCAGGGAAGGAGGATGTCGTTGGTAGAGCTTGGTCAGCAAAGAGGCACAGGATTTCTGCTGCAGACACAAGAGAGGGTCAAACCCACCTTTCTAGGTCCAATTCCCGTCATTCTTCAGCAGATGAGCCTTAAGGTACAGTCTTCCGCTCACCCTGCAGTGCAGCCTACCCATTCTCAGCTGCACTCCTGGGATCCAACTCCTGCACCCACCGTGACTTTGTCCTGTACGGGGTTTAACTACACCCTCTTCAAATCCCACAGACAAAGATTTCATCTATCTTCTGTCTCCAAATTATGTGAGACCTCAGTCTGAATGCCGTGTGTCTGCTTTCTACCCTGGGCCTATGATATTGAGTAAAAACATCACTCCTTTAATACTCTTTTAAGAAGTATTAAGTAGAGTGGCATCTGACTTAAGCCACAAATAATTTTTATGGTAAGCATGACAACCACAAAATCACAAAAGTAAGCAGAAATCCGTGAGTATCTGTCTGTTTCATAGGACTGGCGTTTGATAGGGAACGGGGGGGGAGGGGGGAGGGACAGGACAGTGTGAGCCCCCGGCATCTCCAACCCAGGCCCCCAGGAGGGACAGAACGGCAGCAGCCAGGCCTGCTTTGTGCCCAGGGTAGGTGAGGTCTTACCATGGAATTCTCCCCCAAATTCTTACCGTGGCATTTGTCCCCAAAGCACTTATGCTCAAAAGTCTCCTCTACAACCACTACCGGCCTCATCAGGGGAAAAAAATCTACAAAAGCTAAAAAGCTACTGCAAAAATAAAGAAGCACAAAGGAGAGTGTGCAAAGGAGCCAGAGATAATATTACCATCTGCATTATAAACAAGTCAGATTCAAATGCAGGTGGAAACTCTCTGGCTGCTGCTGAGCATGGATACGGAGAAGGGCAAACCAAACGCTGTCACTGATGAACACGTGAGGGAACAAGACTTGGCTTTCTGGTCATCAGCCAGGCTGTCCATGGAACTAGAGACGGCCACAAAACATGCAGTTGTGCTTCTGGCTCCAAATACTGCCCCACATTTTGAGTGCTCCTCACCTTGAAAATAAATCAATACTCATTTGGATAAGGCCACTTTTGGTACCCACTGAATTTTCCCAATGCAAGCCAAAATGACGTAACAAAAAAGCATGCAGGACGGTAAATGGTCTCAAAGGTGAAAGTTCAAGCACTTGCCCTCCGTCCCTCTGCCACACACATTCCACCTTCTGCCACCCTGTCCTTCATTCTCCTTCTCTCCTGATAAAAAAGTCATTTTAAACATGGTGACAGCCCAAACTTCGTAACCAACTAAACATTCATTGGGTATTTTCTGACAAGCCTAAAAAAGCCAAGGGGGGGTTGTCATTTTTATTTCTTTTTTTAAATCAGGATGCCATACTCAAGCAATATTTGTAATTTTATTAAATTATGTGTTTATCTTCCTTGAAATTCTAAGTCTAACAAAAGTAGTCTTATGGGGTGGCATCTGTGGCTCAAGGAGTAGGGCCCCGGCCCCACATACCAGAGGTGGCTGGTTCAAACCCAGTCCCGGCCAAAAACTGCAAAAAATAAAAAAATTAAGTAGTCTTATAATAGGGCATATTTCTTAAATGTCACCTATATATAACATATAGCCAGGACATTTGCAAATTCAAATGATGTCTGACTCATATTAAATATTACTTTAAAATCACACTATATAATAATTTGTGATCTCCCCTTTTTTCTTTTCTTTCTTTTTTTTTTTTTTTTTTTTTTTTGAGACAGAATCTACTCTGTCACCCTGGCCAGAGTGCTGTGGAGTCATAGCTCACAGCAACCTCAAACTCTTGGGTTTAAGTATCTTCTTGCCTCAGCCTCTGGAGTAGCTAGGACCACAGGCACCTGCCACAACACCTGGCTAATTTTTCTATTTTTAGTGCAGACCAAGGTCTCACTCTAGTTCAGGTTGGCCTGGAACTCTTGAATTAAAGCAATCTGCCCCCATCTGCCTCCCAGACTGCTAGGATTACATGGTGAGCAGCTGCACCGTGGCTTGTGATTATATCTTTATGACTCCCAGCAAAGATGATCACTACCACTGTTTTCCAGATGCCATGTTAAACCATCCCAAAAGCAGTATGCAATTTGTCACAATTATTCCGACCTCATTTCTCAGAAACTGAGGCTCTTGAGCTACTCTAAATTCTTCAATTACCTATACTTGAACTTAGAACTCTCTGATTCTGAAATCTGTACTCATCATGGTAATGCCACACTCCCAGGGAACTAGTGATGCCTGACCAAGTGTCACATAGCAGTCCCAAACGCTTGGCCACACTGACTTATGTAACTCACACAACAACCCCATGTAACAAAGATAACATCTCTTGTTATTAGCCTCATTTTACAGATGTACAAACTAAGGCACAGAGAGGTTAAATGACTCGTCCAACTTCAGAAAGCTAAAAAATGATAGAACTGGGTTGTAACCTCAGGCAGTATGAGTGTAGACCCTGCGTACTTAAGCTCTCAGCTACAATATCAGCAAGTGACACGTGTCACCTGTCATTAGGATCTAGGTTTCATTTATATGCACACATTTTATTTACTTAATGGACCACTGCTCCTTCAATGAAAATCATATCTAATTCCTGGACAAGAATTTGCAAACCATTTTCATTGGATAGGCCTGGTTATATAACTTACTTAAATTTGGTGGAAAGTCTTTTTTTCTCCCTATTACTGAATATATTTAAGATTACATTTTCAGTCTTCCGTTTCAAATAAGCAAGCAGCTATTATGTAGTAGCTAGAGAAAATGGTCATATAAAATCTTAAAAAGATTTCGGTAAACCAAAGTATTAAATTTATATTAATTAGTAATATCTGATCAAATTCTGATATTGTTTAACTATTCTGACATTAACTATATGTAAAAAACATTTAATGTATCCTTCCTCTCCAAGTACAAATATCTAACCAACAAAATGTAATAAAAGAAAAGATACGGGCGGCGCCTGTAGCTCAGTGAGTAGGGTGCTGGCCCCATATACCACAGGTGGCAGGTTCAAACTCAGCCCCGACCAAACTGCAACAAAAAAATAGCCAAGTGTTGTGGCAGGTGCCTGTGGTCCCAGCTACACAGGAGGCTGAGGCAAGAGAATCTCTGGAGGTTGCTGTGAGCTGTGATTTCACAGCACTCTATTGAGGGTGACAAAAAAAAACTAAATAAATAAATAAAAAAGAAGATATTCTGTGGGGCAGAAGCAGAAATTCCTTATGGTTAGTGGAGACCAGTATGTGCATGTTTATGTGAGAAACGTGTTTTCTCATATTTTATTTATACATAATTTTCTCAAATTAAAAAATTATTTGGGGTCAGAACTTAAAATTAATGATTCTTTTACCATTTATAGCTGAAGTCAATAAAGCAAAATATTAGGATGCATTAATGAATTTGAAAAGAAAATTCTAGTCACACCTTTTTCCCACTCCCTATTTTTAACATTAGCCAATCACAGATAATACCATTTATTAATATGGAATTTTATAGTCAGCTAATCATTTTACAGTCATTACTTCATTTGGCCCTTAAAGTAGTCTTACTATTAATTAGGTAAAGGAGAAATTAGTTCTCAACTTTTTCAAACGAGGAGACTGATGCCTGGATGATAAATGTTGAAGCTGAAATAAAAAAATATTCTGACTGAGTATAATTCTCTTTCCATGACACCACATATATCATACAAGGGCTAGCTATGTTACACATCTACAAGTGGAAGCACATGGAAAATAATGATACAATTAAACTGTTTTCAAAGAGAAATGAGGTAAAATTTTTAGGCCTACATTGCTTCCAGACACATACACTATTAAAGGACCAGAAGACATTGAGATTTGACAGTGAATTTTTTTATTCCCTTAAAGGAGAGGTAAAATCCTTCAAAATTCTGCCTATATAGAAACACATATAAACTTCCATACTAATATATTTAATAGATACATTTTTAGCACGTTCCTTTATTGAACAGTTGGTTGATATAAAGACTGATGAAATCTACCCCTATCGCATACCAGCAACACGAATACATGCATTTTGCACATTTTTCATTATAAAAGTTGAAAATCTCATACCTAACCATGCAAATGATATTGAATAAGAAATACCTACTAGTGAAGAGCCTTGGTTCTGTTCATCATGATGGGGACGGACAGAGTCTAATCAATCCACGGTCCGCTGAGCAGCTCATCACCAGAATATGTGCGAGTACTATTGATCTGTAAACAGACACACAGAAAAGATGACAAAATCAGCTAATAAATATTTAATATAATTTACAGAAGAGTTACTTTCTGATGTGTAGCATTACCACCACCATCATCATCATCATCATCATAAAAGGTGTTTGACAAGCAACCCAATGGAAAGACTTTACATACCTCTGTTGCCCATAGACATGGGAACCTGCTATACTAAAAGCCCATAGGAAGCAATAAAGGCTAGGTCTGATGAAGAACTAAGTTTAGGGTAGGCTCAGTGGATCATGCCTATAATCCTAGCACTCTGGGAGGACCACATGGAGCTCAGGAGTTTGAGACCAGCCTGAGCAAGAGCGTGACCCCATCTCTACTAAAAAAATAAAAGAAAAACTAGCTGGGTGTTGTGGCACACACCTGTGATCCCAGCTACTTGGGAGGCTGAGGCAAGAGGATTGCTCAAGCCCAAGAGTTTGAGCCCAAGAATATGAGCTAAGACACCATAGCACTCTACCCAGGGTGACAGAGTGAGATTGTCTCAAAAAAAAAAAAAAGAAGAAGAAGAAGAAGTAAATTTGCAGTAAATAGTTATAATGTTTCCGGCAAGCCGTAAGTTTATCAATATGGAACGAATCAAGCAAAAACCAAACTTATTCTCTGGTAAGTTTTTTCTAAGACCCACGTGCTGTGGAGTACTTTATGTGTACATATGACAACTAGTTTACTCTTTAGAACAAGGCTGTGATGACGTGGTCATCGCACTTCTCAAACCCTATGGCTCAGGGAAAAAAAGCAACTGGCCCAGGACCTTGCACCTGCAGACCAGGCTGCTTCATCCACCACGCAGCCAGCACAGAGCACAGGCTTCTTCCCAGGTACTGGAAGTTCCTATGTCCTACACCATGAGCAACAACTCGCAAAAGCATTATGTAAAAATACACCTTCCTGGCTCTCTGTCTCCCCTGAAGTTCTCTAGAAGACAAGCATTGCATTCTACTCATCTTTGTGAGTCAAGACAGATGTGAAGTGAGATCTCACTTTGGGAGGTAGTGCCTGGCACCTTTAAATATTTGCTGAGTAAATGAATGAATGAACAGCAACCACAAGAGTAGGCCCTGGCATCTATTTTTTGTCTTATTCACACTTCTGTTTTGTCAATCCTTGAGTCAACTTGCCAAAGCTATCTTCCCATTTGCAACATGATCTCAAGAAGAAAAATTAGAAAGAATAATTTGAAAAAGCATCTGACGTTCAAACATGCTCATTCCAAAAATTACGTTCTAGTTAGTAGTCAACTGAATTTAGTTCAATTAGAGCATTTCCTCAAAAAGGGAAAGTGATAAAGAAATTTTCCAGAGAGAAAATAAATCCGTCTTTTGCTTTTCAATTAAATAGGGGCTTGTGAACAAGACCTACACATCTCCCCTGTTCACATCACCCAGGAGAAGGGTTGCACCGATACAGAAGAAAATGGAAGCTATCAATCTGCAGGTAGAAATGACATAAGCACAATAACTAGCCAAAGCTGCTCTGGATTGGAAATTCTGGAGAGAAATCACCAGCTTGAAGGCCCTAATGGTCAGATGTCAAGTTACCTTGCAGAAGGAGTCCAGAGCAAGTTGCCCAGAGCCGGGTCAGCACACTCTCGCCCTGCTGCTGGTTTTTGTTTAGCCTGTGAGCTAAGAATGGCTTTTATGTTTTTAAATGTTTGAAACAAATTAAAATAATTGTGTGAATTATTTGAAATTCAAATATCGAAGTCTATAAATAAAGTTTTATTGGAACACAGCCATGACCCTTCATGTACAGACTGTTGCTGGTTGCTTTCATGTTACCATGGCAGAGCTGAGTGGTTGTAGCAGAGAGAGGATGACCCACTAAAACCTACTATCTATCTGACCCTTATAGAAACTGCTTGCTGATTCTAATGTAGAGAATTGTTCTTTCTTAAATTAAATGATATTATATTAGAGGAAGGGGGTGTTTGAGGGCAGATTGGAAGCAGAGATTGGAAATTCCCTTCCTTATAGCCTTGAGCCTCATAGCAATACCATCACAGCTTTGAGTACAGCAGGGCATTCCTCTGGGGACAGGTTAGACTCAGTCATACTTTACGTCTAGCACACAGACTGACCCAGGGAGGATGGAAAGAGACAGCTGGCTGCCAGGATAGGATCCTTCTCCATCTTGCTAGGAAGCAGAGCTCCTGACAGAAATCTCCAGGTCACGACTCCCTCCCCACAGTCGCCACCTTCAGAATGGTAGGTAACGTTAGATAACCAGCCCTCTTGCTGCAGATCTGAGAAAAATGATAAGAGCAAACAAAAAGACTCTAAGTGGGTTAAAATTCACCCCTGTTTAAGGGCAAAGTGTGAGCAATAGCAAGGATGCATACATGAGAAAAGATGCAGACGGAAGAAAAAAAGAATCTCCTGCAGAATACGATTGGCATGGACAGCAACCACTCACTCTCGAGAAACCCAAAATCAAGCCCAAGTAAGTGTTGTAGGACATCTGTTTTCTATTCTCAATAAAATTTGAGACACAAAAACAATATCCCAAAGATTTATCTTCAAGCAGAGAAGTTAATGAAGCCCAAATAAATGAAAAGACATCTACGTGGTTTTCTTTTTAATTGCATCTTAGAGGCAAAGCGAAGATGGGTTTTGGCTGGAAGACTTGGTTCTGAACATCAATTCCAATATATTCTTTCAGCATGACCTTGGACAGCTGGGGACCTCACATGCAAAGCCTCACTTCCATCATGTCTAAAGTAGGATTATTTTGAGAGTTTAGAGACAAAATCTGCCTGAAATGTCCGGCATACCCCCTGTCATAGGGGAGGTACACAGCTTCATATATTCTTTCAGATCTGGCCCCAGCTTACTTTCCTCCCCTCCCTTTTCTAACACTACCTCACCTCCCCCCCTTATTAAAGCCTCAGGAAGAAGGTTTCCAAACATGTAGGTCTCTCCTATGCTTCATATTTCACTTTGCAACCTCCTTTTTTCTCTGGGTAGACTGTACCTTTTAACTTGGGGCTCCTCTCTATTTAACTGTTAAACTAGTATTCATTTGAAAAGAAATGTATTCAGAAGCAAATTCTGAACCATCCTCGTCCCTTGGGCATAAGTATATTGCATAACATTTTGTGCATCAACTGATTAATATCATCCATATTACTACCTGGTTGCATTCTGTCTTCCCCGGGAGGCTACATCTCAGCCATGCTGACTGACATGATTTACTATCAGGATGGAGAATTGTGGTCTCCGAAGGAAGACAGACACGCATAAAAACACGCACACACGTACGTATTTCTGCTCATCTGCGTGCCTCACCACGGGGATCGCACAGGCGTCCCATCCCACATGGCAGTTACAAGCTGGGGTATAAGACTGACTTCAGAACTTCGGGGGGGACAATTGGCTCAAACATTTGTCAAGAGAAAGAAATGAAGAACCAAAAACCAAAGAAACAGTGAGGGGGAGGTAGCCTTGGTGAGAATGTGGCATGCAAAATAAGAACACTTAGTTGATTGCTGGTGGCACTGACCATTTGATTATCTCAAAGAACCATCTGGAAAAATGCAGAGTTACAATTATATAAAACGACATAATCTATATAAATTATATTTATATAATCTACATAAATCTATATAATTTACATAATCTATAAAAAATGCTAAGTTACAATTATATAAATCTCTCCGTTTTATAGATATGGATAAAAATAGCTTTAGTTTGTTCCCAGTAACAACTGTCCCTCATTTCTTGAGCATCTACTAAGTGCCAGACTCACTGGCAGGTACAACCTCTAAATCAGCTATTATTATTTCTATTACTTCAGAGAAGGATATCAGAGAGAAAGGAAAAAAAGGAAGGATTTTTTTTCTTGACTAAAGTTATACAGATAATCTGCTAGAAACCCAAGAACAGCAGGTCTCCACTTAATATCAATAGGTTCTCAGAAGCTGCAACTTTAACAGAACAATGTATAATGAAACCAAGAAAACCAAGGCTAATTGATGTGACAAGAGATAAGTGGCTAAAGAAAATTTCTGGTCCATACACATCACCAAACTTCTAAATAAAGATGCAAAACTCTTCCAATAGTAAACATTGAAATAAATGTGAGCTATACACATATATTGAAGAAAGATTCACAAAAACAAGTAAGATAATTATTTACCCAATATTTGGTGAACCAGTGAGAGCCAGTGGTCACAGGGCAGAATATATAATGGTATCTATGGCCTGGTTAAATTAAGGGCAATACGTGTTGCTAGACGAATAAAATTTAGAACACAGTGTATAAAAATAATGTGTGCGATTGTACATAATTTTTTCGAAGTTCCTCAGTTTCTTTGAGACAGTGCAAATTAGTCTGAATTCAAATTTATGATAAAAATACACAATGTGTGTAAATTTCTAAAAGTCGTCGTAACATCCCAGACGTTCTCCAGTTCGAAATGTCTCTCTGAGCAAGGTATAAATCACTGTTCTTTTAGCAAAAGCTATTTGATTGTCTATTTATTTCACTATTAAGAATGGGAACATTTAGAGGCAGATTTTTTTTTTTCAAACAGAATTTCAGAAGTGGAGTTTTCTTTAAAATGGAGTCACTGAAACCATCTACTTCAATTAAAATAGACCTAATTTACCTCAATGCATCCAGATTAGCATAAGCAATTTTGATGCTGATTCTGCAGCAAAGGCCAAATTTTGTTAAAATTTTGTTTAGATAAAATAGTCAATGTGTGCTAAAAATGAATTTATTTCTTATTTTATTTTATTATTATTATTATTTTTTTTTTTTTTGCAGTTTTTTGCCAGGGCCAGGCTTGAACCCACCACCTCTGGTATATGGGGCCAGCGCCCTGCTTCTTTGAGCCACAGGCACTGCCCAGGAATTTATTTCTTATATAGTAATGCCTCTCTTAACAATAGAGACCCATTCTGAAAAGTGAGTCCATAGGTGATTTCTTCTTGTATGAACATCAGAGCGTACTCACACACAACTAGATGGTCTAGCCTACTACACACCTGGGCTATATGGTATAGCCTATTGCTCCCAGGCTGCAAAACTATGCAGCCTGTGACTGTGCTGTATACTGTAGGCAACAGCAACATAATGGTAAGTGCTTATGCATCCGAACGTAACTAGACATAGAAAAGTTACAGTAAAAACACAGTATTAAAATCTGTTACATGTTACATTCCAATATTGATATTTAGTATTCCAAGGTGCTTGTTTCCCTCTATGGGGGACATATTGCAAAACTCCAGTTTATCTCAGTAAGTTAAGGTGGAATTCTTTACTTTGAACTCTATACTTCCTTAATAGTTTAAGGTGCCTCTCAATGTTTTCCTTCCCTGAGAGAGATGGATTTATACTTACAACTCTTAGAACATGGTAATGAAATATTATTTCTGATTTTCTTGATCATGAAGAATCATCTTTTACTCTGTGTTGAGCATTTGAGTCCTAATGTTCACCTTAGCATGGTATAAACAACATGGAAAAAAACATGTTACAAATGCATTTTCCCTCCATATTACTGTCATCCTTTTTATTTGTCATATAAAATATGATGAATATACTAATAGGGTCATTAAACTTTTAGGAAATTGAAAAATACGTAGAATCTTGCCACATTTGATATTTCTAAATATTCAAGACTGCATCTGATCTGAAAGGGAACAGTGTTAAGATTTTTAACTTCTTCCTGGTCCCTCCTACTTTTACAACCTTGGGTAGTGACCTTCACTCCCTTTGAGGTCCAAGCGGCCAAGAGATGGGTCTCTAAGTTAGAGGTGGACAACTATGGCCCACAGTTCAACCTCTGCTGTCTGTTTTGTAAATAAAGTTTTGTTGGAACGTAGTCACACCCATTCATCTAAAAAAATAAAATAAAATAAAATATTATGGGTCGATGTTGTATGTATATGTGGTTTGTCATTGACTAAAAGTTGATATCTTGAGTTACTGTATCTAGATATATGAGGGCAGAGAGAGAGAGGAAAGATTTGAGCAGAACCATGAAAGCAATAGTGACAAAAGTTATTACTGAAAAAGAGTAAAGGGCATTTGAATAGAGCGACAGCTGAGACTCGAAAACATCTTTGTGCTCAGCCGTGGAAGGCGAGCCCTACCGGAGGGTACCCAGCTAAGAGTGCTTCTTAACTCCAGCCTTTCATCTGAAGGGAGTTCTAACCAGTGTCACCAGCTCACGCAGCAACTGACGTTCTCTTTCTCTCATCTCATTATAACAGAGCAAAGGCACGGAAAAACTGAAAGAATTCTGTGTAATCAAAGCATCTCCTAACAAAGAAGGTGCAGAAAAGTCACCTTGACAATATAGCAATGGAATCTAAGCACCAGGGAATCTGAAGCAGCTCCTTGTGCGGGAGGAGGTGGCCTTTCTCCCCTGCTGCCGTGATGCCCAGAGTTTTACATCTGACAGATCCACGTCTCAAACACACTACAGGTCGGGCAGGCCTCGGGCAAATGGTGATGTTCTGGACAAAAATACACATTCAAGCAAGGTTTTCCTTAATGGCAAGTGTTATATAAAGAGTATTTGTTCTCTCTTTGTTAAGATCCTAAGGTAGGAAGTAATAAATCAAAGGGAAAGACAACCTTGATGAAAATGGCTCAGGCCTAACCACGCAGGAGGTGGAGCTCTAGGTTTGTTTTAAATTGCTTCTGGGTACATTTATATGTGTGTTTACATTTGTAATGAGGCAAGTGTCACTCCGTGTTCATATTTATTGGCTATTAAACTCTAAGGACTAGTCGTACTGAAAATTAACTTTTGCGTTTACTCGCCATTTGCTTAGCTGCTGTTGCAATTACTCTTTTCTATTAAGTTGAAGTGAGGACAGTTAAATCAACTAAACTAAAATCAGTGGATTTTTTTTTCCTATGAAATTTACAAAATAGAGACAGCAGCTTCAGAATCTATTTAAATTTTACATCTAGCTCCAACATTATCTAATCGGGTCGAAACATCCCTTTGGCAGGTGGCGGATAAAGGGCTCGCTGGTAAATCTGAGCTGTCACAGTGGTACAGAAGTGGTGAAGTAGTTTGATCGAAGGGCGAGGTGAAACTTAACTAAGGCAGAGAGGTCAAAGGTTAGGCAAAGGGCTAACGGGGAGAAACTAAAATCCGTTTCTACTGGCATCTTCGGTGAAGGAAAATTATAACTTTCAGGGAGACACTCATTACACTTTGTAATTGCAGGGAAGGGAAGAACTATGCAAATTAAAAGGAAGGGGTTCTTCCAAAACCTTCCCAAAAGACTAAGCCACAGTCTCATTATTTCAGCCACTATAGGCTCCTGCTTTTCTCATTTTTCCTTCATCTTCTCCTCCTCCTCCTCTTTTTCTCCTTTCTCCTATGCCTTTCACAGCAGGAATATCATAATTAACATTGTCCAGAAGCTTGCCCACATGCCAAGAAGTGATTTCCACGCCTTTATTTTCTCTTTTTCACAATCTTCCAACACCATTATTATTCTCTGAATTTCACAGAAGCCGAAGTTCATATAGTTTTAATTTCAAAGCCAAATAGGGAGGAGGCAAAGATAGGAATCAAACCCGAAGCTGATTCTTTTATTAATAAAAGAACAGTTCCCAGGAGTAGACCCTGGTAATGCAGAATTCAGTGTAACACCACAGACCCTGAGCATGCAAGAAGTTAGGACGAAGGGGTGGGATCTGGGGACTGAAAGAAGTTACTCAGCAGAACAAAATTCCGTATCAGTAATCTATTCAACTAAATAGTTGAATAGTCACTTTAAAAAGGCAACGGAATAATTACTAGGGAAACAAATGGAATTCATTTCAGAACATTAATGTTAGGAGGGACTATTATTAGTCATGATGTGCCATTTAACTTACAGATAGATGGTAAAAAGAAAGAACATTTTTTTTTTTTTCCTAGAGTAAGGGATGTCTCCACTGGAGGAGTGGTTAAAGGGTATTGCTTTAACAAACTGCAACAAAATTGGCAGTCAGCCCATGAATACCTCAGGCATTTGAAATATTCTAGGGATCCAGAGATGGAGCCCAAGGAAGGCAAACTGAAAAGTCAATTTTGAAGTCAAAGAGTGAAACTAAAAACAAATTTAATTATTATTTCAAGACATAATAGAACCACTCCTGGCGTGCTGAAGCTTTCTATCAGAGTGTAGCAACAGTGGCAAAATATGCATTTAGATCGAAATGGAAACAGCTCCCTTACCATCTCTTTTAAATAGTCCACCAGGACATATAATAACTTTCAAGTATTCAAAAAGCCAGTGCATTCTGAAACCTGAAAAGACCTTGGTTTTCCTGGAAGCACAGAAAGAAGGCAGGCAGCCAAAAGCACACAGAATACATTCAAACCAGAGTTTTCTTGTTTTACATTTACCAGCCTCGGTATTTAGATCACTATCTTCATGAACATTCTGGATGCTTTCCTAGTTTGTCTCAAAAGGAAGTGAGTTACGTCTCAAAAACCAAATGCAGTAGAATCTCCATAGTTAACCCTCTCTAAATACAGGGGAACCTCCATTGCTGACTGCCTTCCTGTGCTGACCACTTCCTTACATTGACCACCACCTTCGGTTGATTTTCATAGTCCAGACATGCCCCACATGTACATGTCGGTACAGAGGCCTAGTTCCTTACGCTGACTACCTCCTACGTTGACCAGTTGGTTACAGTCCCTTGGGAGGTCTACTTCCACTGTAGTTACCTCAGGTGGGTACAATAAGTTTTAAGCACATGATGGTTTACTAATACTTTGAGTAAGGAGATGCCTCGGGTATTTTTTTTTTTTTTGAGTTAAAATGTACTTTAATACCAGTGTAGAGTTAAAGACAACTTCAGTAAGTATTCAAGTAAGACTTGGTTACATTTCCCATCTCAGCAGAGATTATTATGACATAGGAGAAGGGTGATTTCATCAAAGACAATGCAAGTAACCATGCCTTCTAGTTGGAACTTTTTGCATCTCAAGACACTGTTTTGAGACCTAGAAAACCAAAGCCAAGTTTAAAATTTAGATAATCAATCTCACCTAAGCAAACCTGAAATAACAAAATAAGCTGTATGATTCCAGTGTTATTCCTACCTCCTCAACTCTGAATGCAGAATGGAAATGGAGGCAGCAGATGTAAGATGCCTGACCCAGGCTTGGAACCAGCAATGCCACCAGGGGGCCTACTAAGGAGTGCTCTTTCAGGAGCTCGTGGCTGCAGGGAGCTGTAATCATACCAGCCAGGGCAACAGAGTAAGATCTTGTCTCTGCAAGATTAAATGAAATGAAATAAATAATAATAAAGAAAGAAAACAGTGGTCCCAGCCAGTTTGCAGTTGGAAACCACACACATTGTCTACCTACTTACCATAACCTGTCTCAGCCTCATTAGTAATTTCAGGGTAGGCTGTATTCAAGGTCTAGCTCAAGGTCAAACTGCAACAACCAGTAACTAACAGCCAAGCTCAAGGGGCTGTTTAGCAACCCTCATCTCTGCTGAGGTCTACCTGGGGCCCTGCCCTTCAGCAGCCACTAACCTCTACGAAATTGACTTTTTTTTTTTTTTTTTGCAGTTTTTGGCCGGGGATGGGTTTGAACCCGCCACCTCTGGCATATGGGGCTGGCGCACTATCCCTTGGAGCCATAGGCACCGCCCGAAACTGACTTCTTAATCCTAGGAATCAAACCTGAAAATGATTAACAGTAGCTTCAGGTCAGAAGGGTGTTGACAGAGATTCCTAAAACAGAAATAGATGTAGGGATAAGAGAGGAGGCTGGGGGAGGGGGTCTTCCCTATGGAACAGATTTCAACAATCAAGGGCAACACAGAAGCCTGAAGAATCTCCTGATGAGAGAGTGAAAGCACATTCACAGCCCAGTGTCTGCAGTCCATGTGGGGCTGGGAGCTTAAAACTCAGAGAAGAGGTGAGGGAAGAAAGCAGAAAGGACTTAATACCTATTAGACAGGAAATCAAAGTATCTTAAGGAAGATGGTGACAAAGGCTACACTCCAAGTTCTAAAATGATGAACTCCTCACTTCAGAGGGACCAGGATTAGAGCATTAGAGGATTTCTTCAACTGGGTTTAAGTCTGCAGTGTGGGTTCAGGGCCATTGACACTGATTGTGGTCTGTGAGAGGCCCCAGGGAATCCCTCTGCCCAGCCTCCTTCAGTCGGCAAACACTGGGTACTCAATAGTTCCACTTCTGGAGTTCTGGTAAAAGCACTCGTTTGGTGGTAGAAATCTATGGGAATAGCCTGGACTGCAAATGCTGAGTTCCATGTGTTCTCTGAAGAAGACAGGCACATGGCCTACAAACACATGAGAAAATGCTCACGAAGAATGCTCATGATTAATCAGAGAAATGCAAACAAAAAACACTCTGAAATACCTTCTAACTCCAGTAAGATTAGCCACATCACAAAATCCCAAAACTACAGATGTTGGCGTGGATGTGGAGAGAAGGGAACACTTGTACACTGCTGGTGGGAATGCAAACTCATACTGCTTTTTTGGAAAGAAGTTTGGAGAACACTCAAGGAACTAAAAGTGGACCTACCATTTGATCCTGTAATCCCCCCTACTAGGTATTTACCCAGATGATCAAAAATCATTTTGCAACAATGACATTTGCACCAAAATGTTTACTGCAGCCCAATTCATAATTGCCAAGACAAGGGAATAGCCCAAGTGCCCACCGACCCATGAATGCATTAACAAATTGTGGTATATGTACACCGTGGAGTATTATGCAGCCATGCAAAAAGATGGAGACTTCACATCTTTTATGTTTACCTGGATGGAGCTGGAACATATTCTTCTTAGTAAAGAATCTCAAGAGTGGAAAAAATATATATCCAATGTATTCAATACTACTATGAAATCAGTATATAATCACCTACACATTCACAGGAATGGTAAAGCATAACTATAGTCCAGAAAGAAGTAGGGAAGAGGAGAGAGGGGGGAGGGGGGAAGGGTCCCGGGGGGATCAACCTACTGTACATGGTGCAATGATACATTTCTATTAATAATACAGTATGAATGTTTTTGCCACAAAAATAAGTAAGCAAGGAGACAGTTCTGTTAGTCAGTTAGATGTAAGCATTCCACATTGTATATCAAACCATCACACTGTACCCCATAAATGCATTAATGCATACAGTTATGATTTAATAAAGAATTAAAAAAATAAAACGTAAAGTGCCTGAGAACAGGGACTCCTTCTCACTGCTGTAAGAGCAGCAACTAGCACGGGGCCCGGCACGGAGTGCACCGCTTCTGCATGGATGCGCATTCTTATAAAAAGGCTTCAGGGTAAGTGAGTCCTCAAGCTTAGCAGCTGTGAGCAGTGGCACTGTACCCTTTATTTAATGATAGTCCTACTTAAATCACATTCGATTAGCATTTTTATTATTTCCTACTGTTTGTTGAGGGTCTCCCATGAGCTAAACGTTGCCAATGTGAACTCTATCATTTAATCCCCAACGCAACCTTGAAAAGATAAAAAGGTCCCTACCATTTTATGGACAAAGAAACTGATGAGTTTAGGTTGGGTTTTGGCTGCTTTCGTTCACTTTCTACCATATGCCAACTTCAGTTTTCACGTGTCTTCTGTTTCAAAGGATGTCCTTGACATCAGCAATAATTTTCTGACTTAACGATTTCTGAAACCAGAAATGAATATCTGGATGTGAGCTGTGGCTGCCAGTTCTGGCATCAGAGACAGTGACAGGTAGGATATTAACCAAGCCAATGATCTAGTTCCCAGGCTATTAAGTGGAATTAGTCCCATCAGCTTCAGCAAATTAAATGAATAAAAGAAGGTAGTATTTCTGTGAAAATGCTTTGAAAATTAAACATGCATAGGCGCACTTCAGTATTTGTTCTACTATAATGAACATTTTTCATCCTGTAATGATGAGGAGAGGAAGGAACAGACCTCCGCCCAGCCAGCGAGATCTGCTAAGTCAGCTTCAGAATCACTGGGCATTGAAAGTGGCAGCCAAGTGAGCCTCATCATTAATGGGATGCTTTACAATCACGGGAAATTTACCTTAGTTAATGGGGGCCTTATAGTGTATGTTTTATTATCGTGTTCACATAAAAATTGAGGAATAGAAGGAATGCTTTTCTAAAAAAAAAAAAAAAGGAAAACTTAAAGTAATCTGACCTTTTTTTTTTTCCCCTAAAGGGGAATGAGAGTGCTTCAAAATATATTATTTCCAGGAGTGCTATGGAAAGTTCAAGGATGCTTCAGAATTATTTGATTTAAGATTTTCATGAAAGGGCATTTGCAAAAATAGAAAAAATGGTTTTTTTATGGAACTAATGAATTAGAGTGAAAAGCACTTAAAACACACAAATAATATTTTAGCTGAAAGTGCTTCAATATTTTTATGTTCTCATTTCTTTAAGGAGATTATGTATAGCTTTATAGCAAAGATCACGTTAAATGTCACCAAAGGGTCCTTTTTCTTAATTATCTTTTTTCTGTATTTTTAATTACTTTCATCCTTAATCTTCTAGTTTTTATTACACTTTCCTATTTTTCAGTATTTTAATGTTATACTTTATCAAGTAAAATGAAACTCCTATGCATCCTGCCAGAACAACGCTTCACCTTAGAAACCCAGTCTTGGGGCATTCTTTTCTACAAGACAAAGTACATGGTACACATAGCTTTTCTTTAAAATAACCGAGTGTGTGATATGTGCAACACTTAATTTATAACTCTATTTTGATCAGACTTACAGAAAATGGTACTTTCCAACATTTTTCTTTTTGCCTTTTTTTTTTTTTTTTTTTTGTAGAGACAGAGTCTCACTTTATGGCCCTTGGTGGAGTGCCGTGGCATCACACAGCTCAAAGCAACCTCCAGCTCCTGGGCTTAAGCGATTCTCTTGCCTCAGCCTCCCGAGTAGCTGGGACTACAGGTGCCTGCCACAACACCTGGCTATTTTTTTGTTGCAGTTTGGCCGGGGCTGGGTTTGAACCCACCCTCGGCATATGGGGCCGGCGCCCTACTCACTGAGCCACAGGCGCCGCCCTAGTTTCTAACATTTTGCATCCTGACTTGATGAAACTATAAAATTTACATTTAACACCCACATAAATCCTTGGTTGCTCATACAACTATTTTTTAAAGTTTCTGCTTCAAATATGCTTAGGGTCTTGTGTATGTTAAGTAAAACCATTGACCATAATCGTAAGAATTTATCTTTAGACTCTCAATTCTGTTCCACTGTTCTATGCATCTCTCCTTAGGCCAATGTTGCGCCAAGCCTTGGTTGCTGTAGCTTTATATTGAGTTCTGAAATTGAGAAATGTAAGTTCTCTAACTTTGTTATTTTTCAAAACTGGTTATTGCAGGTCCAGTGAATTCCCATTGAAACTTTTGGATCAGCTTTGTCAATTTCTGCCCCCAAACCCTAATAATAATCTCTGACAAATATTTTTCAATTTATCTATTCTGTTAATGTGCTTTCAAGATTTTCTGTCTTTACCTTCGAAGAGTCTGATCACGTGTCCAGGCACAGGTCTCTCTGCGTTTGTTGGACCTGGGGGGGCTTCTCCATGATGGAGACTGATATATTTCATAAAACTTGGGGAATTTTTACCATTACCTCTGAAATGCTTTCTGCTTTTTCTGCCTTCTTATTCTGAAACTCTCTTATACTGATGTACTTGATGCTACATCACAGTCCCTGAGGCTCCACTCATTTTCCTTCATTCTTTCTGTTTTTCTTTTGTGGATAATTCCTATTCATCAATATTCAAGTTAATGAGTCTTCTGCCATCTCAAGTTCATTTTGGAGTACTCTAGTAAATTTTCATGTGGTTCCTTTATATAATTTCTATCTCTTTCTGAATATTATCCATTTGGTAATGATGACACATAGACTTTAATTCTTTAAGCTCTGTTTCCTTTAGTTCTTTGGTCAGACGTACCATAGCTCTGCAATGAAACCCTTTGAACTCTATAGACGAAGTTCATCTGGGCCCCAACACTAATAGTTTCTAATTTGTTTCTTTTTCCTTGGTATTGGTCACACTCTGAAAGTCACACTTTCCTTAATTAATATTTTAATTATTATTAATTTAATTTTTGTAGACACCCTGCTTTGAGTTGCTTGCTTTTTAATAACAACATTAATGGATAGAGCAATGTGCACAGGGACAACGTATCACATTAGCTTCAGTTCATTTGTCGCGATAGAAAGTTAAATTTGAGGAGATGAGAAATTTGTGGCTGATTTAGTAGTACAGTTAATGACTTTGATCTATGCTTGGAGAAGTTTATTGTCAAAAGCAAACATGCTAATTTGGGAAGTTGGGGAGTCAGATCAAAGAAAAATTCTGTCCTGGGTCTCCTTTCAGACTCTATTTTGCCTGTTGTTACTGCTTGTCTTTATACCTTGCGATCCAAATAAATATAGTTCATTTTCTCATTCCACATAAAAAAGATTACCAATTAAAAGGGTTGTTAATAAAAGAAAGAGGTTAAGACGAGCACCTCCAGCCAGCCCTGGAATCTGCACATTTGAGGAGAAACAGCTATTTGGTTGATCTAAAGATGAATTCTAAATGGACTGAGATAGGAAAACTAAGCAAAGGAACAGACAATTGGCGAGGCGTCTCCTATTAAAGACATTTGAAATTCAGGCACGTATTCCCTTCCCAAACTAGCACATGCTGCGGCATGATGTATCACCTCTGCAAACAAAGTAGTGATACAGGATTCTAACCCCCCATTCTAGGTTGGACAGGGGACCCCAGTTTTCCTAGGCATGAGCAAGTTCATGAAGGGAAAAATTTACCGTTTGCCCTGAGCTGGAGGGACTGCAGTCATTCTTTTGTCAATAACACTCATTAACGATGAAAACGTGTTTCTATTTGCCAAGTCCTGGCCCAGTGTAATTCTTAAGACCTAATACCCCTAGATAAAGAGCCCAACCCAACTGGGAGTAGAGACTCCCCAGTTCATTTAGTTCTTTGCCCCCTTCCAAAAGCTCTGATGCTTTTTACTTCTTCTGTATTCCTTTCTAACTTCTAATAATAAAAAATCCTATCTTACCACTGATCTGTGGTCCGTGGGTTCATTCTTCGAATCCCCGAGACCAAGGACCTACTGAAGAGCAAAATTCCGGTATCAGGTATCTCTTCAGTAGAGATTTTTTTATTTCTTATTTTCTCTCCTGAGCAGCCACCACTGCTGAACCACTCCACAAAGCATTAGAAAAAGACATCCCTGGGTTAAGAAGCAAATGGGAGGTGATGCAGAGGCTCCTCCTTTAAGCCTGAATGAGGTGAGGAATTTCCATGTTAATTTAATTATCCTAGGACAAAATTATTTTGAGTGTCTCTACCCCACATTAAATCAACCTTCTTTTGCCTCCACATCTAACCTCTGCTGATCCGGGATACACATTACCCAGTCCACTGCCGAGTCATCCACGGGCATTTGCTGTGATTGCCGAAATTTACAGGAGAGAGCCTTATTTACTCTGTCTCTGCCATGCCCTGCACTTTCAGACAGATGTTTGGCCAAAAGTCCAGTGAAGAATAGAGAGGATGCATGGAAGTCATTTATCCTCTCGTCAGGAAAGATGCATCAAGACTGGCTGGGTCTCTCACTGACCACACTTTATGTGTTCTCTTCAGAACAGTAGGAATAGGGGCTGCCAGGTCCTAATGACTCAAAACCTAAAATCTCGCTCTATCGCATATGTCCCATAAAGAGGTCTATCTGTGAGCTAGCCAGAGTGAACCCCGACGGCTCGCTAGCCTCTCAGTCTATGAAGAAGAAACTGGTGACGGGGAAGAGTTTTCTGCCCTCCTAGATGCACCTGTGCATTTACTCAAACCTGTTAAATAATGATAGCCACTGACATTTACTAAAGGCTTTCTATGCTAATCAGTTTCATGTTTTCCCTTGATCCTCATTTCAGCCATATGAGGCTGATCATTTTAGAGATGGAGGAGTGAAGTAACTTGCATGAGCTCATGAGTTTCCATTCTGGGCTGAGCACTTTGCAAAATATGGAAATACAAAATATATGTCACCACGCACACCCTCAGAGAAACCAACCATGTGAGGTGAGAAAAATATCTTTTAAGAAACTGTAGTACAATGAGATGGGAATGAAATAATGGTTAATATTTGAAAACTTATTTACTATATAATATGCAATTCCATGCATTACCTCCTTGAATTCTCATAAACCTCTGATACGGGTTCTTTGATTACACTTGTATTTTGTAGATGAGGAGACTGAAGCTTACAGATGTTAATTAAACCAGTGAAAGTTATTAGCTAGTACATGATGAATGCTGTGATCCAGATATTTACCAAGAACAGTGAGAACACCCAGAACAGAGCAATTAACTGACGTGGGAGCTCAGTTAATACTTCACATAAAATTGTTTGACATTTGAACTGAGGCTTGAAAATGGAAGTGGGAGTTCACCTTGAAGGAGGGAACAAAATTCTCAAATGCAAGGAACGGCACCCAGCAAAAATCCCAGCTGTCACAGACTGGGAAGCAATCAATTGGTCAGCAGTGCTTAAGAAAAGGGCAGGTGACAATGGCTGTGTGTGGGAACACAGAGGCTATGACAGAGTTCAGCCTGGACGTTTAAAGAACCTGACTTTGTTTCTTGGAAATCCAGTTTTCACAATACACGTTCAACAGCTCAGGCTCCGGGAATTCAACATTTCTGGGTTTAAATCCTCTGGTACTGTCATTTCTCATCTGAAAAATGGGCCTAAATATAGTCACTATTTTCTAGGCCGCTAGCATTAAGTAAAATAACATTGTAAAAGATGTAACCTGTTAGGCAGCTGTGAAAAGGATCCAGTGAAAGTGAATCGTTCTCATCATTATTAATATGGTTATCCCCATGAACAAACTGTGTGCAGCTGGTGGAAAATAAAATGCAAAAGAAGAAAATGTCTAATAAAGGAAAAGAGCTCTTTTTCCCTAATCGTGGAATTTACGGCAGCAGCCTCCAACCTTTTTGGCACCAGGGACAAGTTTCATGGAAGACAATGTCTCCACAGATGGAGGGTGGGTGACACAGAGCTCTGCTCCTAAGAGGCCACAGAAGGGTACCAGCCTGGGTGGCCTGGGTGGTGGGGGCTCAGCAAGGCAGCATCGGCTTGGGGTGCATTCACTTGCATTTAATAGCAGCAAAGAAGCAGAGCAGGGGTGTGCCTGCTGAGGCTGGAAGACGTCTCACTGATGCAGCTACTAGAAGACCAGTCTACCCAGACCCCCAGGCCCCCAGCCCCGGGCAAGTATTGGTGCCCAGGCCAGCACTGGTATTCACAGAGGGCAAATCAAGTGGGCAACTGTGCCCAAATAGCTTGCAAAAACACAGGTGAAGTGGGGTCGCTGTGCCTCTTAATTAACATATAAATGTCAGTTATTCATTGACAGTACAGCCTCAGCTAGGGTTTGGAGGTCCTGAAAGTAAGATCTAGCTCCACAGGGAAAAGATTAGGAAAAAACACCCAAGAGGTGAGGTGGTAATCATGCTAATTACAGGGTAATTCGGTTAGGTGAGCTTTCTTAGGGGCTATTTCAATATGGAAAAGACTGAGATAGGAAAGGGTATACAGCAATGTGAAGATTCAGGGTCAAGGCGGGCTGTGTGTTAGCACACTAGGTGTGAGTAAGCCTAATTCTGATTACCCTACGTAACGGAGCTCAGACCACTATTCTTCCAATTCCCCTTCAAACCCACCTGAAACTCCACAGCCTCTAGACTGCTTCCCAAACATGGCTGCCTGATGGCATCATCAGAGAAGCTTTAAAGTGCACCAAGGCCTAAGTTCCAACGGAACTGGGTGTCGTCAGCATCAGGTTTGCTAAAAGTTGAGGCTGTGGTAACACGTAGCAGAGGTGGGGAACCACCAGGCAGGCAACCTGGTGTGGGCTGCCTTCTCATCTCCTGTCTGCTTGCTGTCATTCCAAACAACAATAAAACAGAAAGTTGTCCTGTAGAAAAATGCCTCACTATGAGAGCAACTAAAGAACCGCAAATTTAATCTACTTTAAGACATTCCAATTTAAAAATGAAGTTCTCATATAAGATAGTGGGTGTGGGGAGGGTGAAGTGCATTGCCAGATCATCTGTTTTCTTTCAAGAACAACCTGGAAATAGGTTATAATTTGTATTCTTTACCTTCAGTTCAGTTTTTGGATTTAAATCTCAAATAAATAGCTTCATCACATAGGGGTTTATATTATATTGTGATTTAAACACAATTTTAACGAGAGAAACAGAAAACTAAAACATTTAACAACATAATAACTTTATATAAAAGTTATATAAATACAATATAATAATATAAAATGTTTAACAATATAATAACAATGTAATAATATAATTACTATTATAACAATATAATAGTAACCAAATTGGGATACAGCAACGTGATACCAAGTGCTAGGAAAGTGGAAGGTAAATGGACTATCTTCATCATGAGAATTTGTATAACAAAAATGCACCAAAACTCAGAATAATATATCTGGTTAGTACTTTGTAAAGGATATTTTAACAGACTGGGATGCTTGAACTTGCTGTATTTTTCATTTTACCAAAACCAATATATTTTTTAAAGATCTTAATCTATCCAAGATAATTAGATTCTTTTTAAATGATAGAGTTAAGAAAAATCAAAGAGTGTTGGCTAGAAGCAACCATTCTTCATCAGGACTCCTGACCTCAGCCAGGCCATGGGGCAGAACAGTGAAATCCACTTGTTTTTATCAGTTTCTTTCTTCAAGCTTTCTATATTTGTTTGTTTCATTTTATCTATTTTTATTGTTAGGGTGAGATAGATTCACCCTGATTACAATTTAAAAATGAAAAAAAAAAAAAAAAAAAAACCTTGGTTTTCATGCTCAGTAAATTCTAGTTTGTGGAATTCACCAACTCTATTTAACAGCAAAACCTCTGCAATAACAATTTTCTTAATTTAATTTACCTAATTTTAGCTGAGTAGGTTAACCAACCTTGAAAATGGATTTGGCAACAAATAATCGATCTTTCCATATTTTCAAAAACATAGCACTCCAAAGGCATACAGAACAATCTCTCCAGGACGACAGCTTAAATATTACAAAGTGGAGAATAAAGTGCCAGATTGTCGGAAAGAGCAATGACGAAGTCTTCTCTTCTCTTGAGGAGACAAAAATATACCCTGTCAGAAAAATTTTACTCATTTGGAAAACCACATGAAGCCTATTTCTCAAAAACGTTAAAAAGATACATAAAATAAGAAATTGAGGGCGGCGCCTGTGGCTCAAGGGCGGCGCCTGTGGCTCAAGGAGTAGGGTGCCGGTCCCATATGCCGGAGGTGGCAGGTTCAAACCCAGCCCCGGCCAAAAACCAAAAAAAAAAAAAAAGAAATTGATATATACATATGTACATTCTATATGTATGTAATTACTAGATCTGTGAGAATCTAGGATTAACAGAGGCAGAGTTATTGAAGTCAGCAAAGGTGCCACAAAGTGGGATGTGGGTTTCGTGTTTTGGGTGAGAAAGTGGCTTTTATGAAACCCCCTGTGTTATGGTCCCTGGGCTGTCGGTTTCCCCTCCATAGATTCCGCTGTCTGATGCACGTAATCCATCTGATGTACTCTGCATACATCACCCACTCCATCATCACGAATGTCACATTCATTAATTTATTCTTTTACGTTTTTTACTTTCCTGATCTGTCCGCTCCTTTTCTGATTATAACCTGTCTGCTAACTTTACAAAAGCATAAATGAAAATGTTCTATTTGACCCCATCGCACTCTTTCGCCCCATCAATTTCATTACATTAGCTCTTATCTGCTGTCACCTCCCCGATGCTTTCAGCCCATCTGAAACCTGTGTTCCAACAAGCACACAAGAGTTGCTCACTGATTGTTCCTAGCTGCCTCTAGGAGATACTTTTTGTTCCCGGTTCTGTTTTGATCAGGAACACAGACTAAAATCAGAATCTGCAAATTACGATATGACAATGACAGAAATCAAATGGGAATTTCAGAAAAACAACAAAAAATATTCTTACATGCTGAGGACAATGGATTCAGATTTTATTTTTATCTTAAACCACATCTGTCATGCTGATTATCTGCATTTATCAGCTTATCTAGAATTTTAAGTGGTATTTTCATTTGCAGAACATCGCTGCTGAGAATTAATTTCCTACTGTAGTTCCAGCACATAGGCTACTGGTCTGTGAACCAGTTGCCTTGTTTTGACTTAAGCTATTTAATCTAAAAAATGTGTAAATAGTAGGTATGAAGATTTTTGAGATAATTTGATGAAGTAGCATGGTGATCTCTGACTTGACACATTGAAAATAACCGTACCTTGAATATTGTGAACGGTCAATACATGGCCATACATACATGCACACATAAAATACATGCATACATTTGCATACATTCTGTATGCATGTTCGTATTAGCGTACGTTTTCTACGTATGCAATCAGCTCTATATTTGTCATTTTCTTATTTTTTCACCGCTGTTTCACAAGTGGGTTACACAGCTAGGAGTCATCCACATAACCTCACACATAGGGGGCTGGATTAATTCTCCACTCCACTTAATAAGGATGCCTAGACTTAAGACAACGGGACTGGAGCAGAGGCAGCCTGTCCTCAGCAGAGCCTTCCTGAGATTGGGGCTCTACGATGGACACCCACGAGGATAGTAACACTGTACACTCGAGAAAGGATTGTATCAAATACCAAAAGGTCAAATTTATGCTAGCCCACTACTTTTCTGCCTTATGAACTTTCTGGAAGCATTTATACAAACAATATGAATTTTTGTAGAAGAATGTTTACAACTATTAAGAGTTCCTTCATCTTCATCTTATTTAGTAAAGTATCACAAGAAGGAAAAAGCAACTATCCAATGTATTCAATATTAGTATGAAAACAGATGAACAAATAAATGCTCACACAAGAGAAAACACAACTAAACTCAAGTGGGTGGAGGCGGCGGTAGGAGGAAGATGGGACGGGGGAGGGGAATTGGCGTACTCTCACCTAACAGGCACAACGTAACAACATATGACCCATTTTCTTCTTGTATGTTCACTGTCTTTCCAAAGCCACTACGGACATCTGACTTTACTGGAGCCATCATTCTAAAGTCCTAATGGCCAGGAAAATCGTTTCTTTTATGTGTCATAAGGAAGGTGGGAACAGGGCAGCAGTGGCCTGGCCATGGCCACCTGTCCACCACTGGAGAGCCTGAAACTGGATCTTTATTCTTTGTTTGACAGTCGAAGTCTAGATTTGTTGCTTGGAAGTAATGATAAAAGACTTCTCCATGCTGCCACGGAAATGTGGGAGGACCATCTAATCCGGTTCTTTTTTAATATAAACCTGAATAATAAAATATATTTTAGAAGATTTCCTTTATAAGTATTTTAGCACTCTCACTGCCAATCCTGATTCCTTCAGGTTCATATGAGGTCAAATCTCTGGTTTTTTCTGTGCTTTATAATTACCTAACTCCAAAACACTAAGATTTTTTATCAGGAAACCTTTTGTAAGTTTGTGCTAACAGTGTAGCACATGTGTATAAAATACCTAGATATGAAGTCGCCTTTTGAAAGTCAACAAATGCCTCGGCAAATACATCAAAGCTTTCCCATAACAGAGTCAATATTGGATCTGCCCAAGACAACTTACTGCTGCAAGAGCTAAAAGGACCCAGTTACGATGCTATTTTAGTTACAAGTTTCACTTAAATTATGACACGCACTCGCCATGATTGTTAACTGCTGGGATACTTAGACCCATGAACCATTTCTATCCAAAAATATTCCTGATTTTAACTTAAGTTTTGGTATTGCTTTCTTTTGGGTATAAGAATACTATTCCATTATGAGGGTTAAACAAAATAGATTTCCTCAGCAATAACGGAGCACATTGAGAGTTAAACAGTTGGTATGTGACATATGAAACAGTTCAAACCTTTTGAACTTTAGGGAGACAGAAAGGGAAAGAATAAGAAGTAGTTTTAACCACATGAAAATGGCAAAGCAAGTTCAAAAGACAACCCGACTGTGAGAATAATTCTCTTATGAATAAAATAGTTGCGAAGTCTAATTGTTTATCTTTTTCTTTGAGAGCGAGAAAGAGAGAGTATTGCTCCGTTGTCCAGGTTACAGTGCAGCGGCATCAGCCTAGCTCACAGCAACCTCAAACTCCTGGGCTCAAGCCCATCCTCCTGCCTCAGTCTACCTAGTTGCGGGAACTACTGCTGCCCACTACAACACTCAGCTAATTTTTTTCTATTTTTAGTAGAGACGGGGTCTCACACTCTTGCTCAGACTGGTCTCAATCTCCTGACCTCAAGTGATCCTCCCACTCGGCCTCCCAGACTGCTAGGATTACAGGCGTGAGCCACCAGGCCCAGCCAAGAAGTCTAAATAAATTTATTTAACAGTGAATATTATCTCTGCCAAAAATCTTTTCTACTAACAACTGTTTAGGATCACTTCAAGATAGGTATTGTTTTGATGATAAAAAGAATGCTTATGCCTGCCTTAATATGATTAATGAACTGTGTAACTTATGAATAATAACTATCAATTGACGTGTCAAACACAGAAAACCATATTTCTCGTACCAAATAAAGAATTACAAAAAAATTGGCAAGTTAATTTTGGTACATCTTAAAACGTACAGAAGAGGCTGTATTTGGTAAGGCTGCCTCATAAAACATGCTTGATTTCAACTACAATATTTACTCTTAGAATTTTAGTATAAATTTAGAATTTTTAGCTTACTTTCCTACAGACGAAAATCTGCATAAATTTCTATTTGTCCAGAAAATTGTGCACAACATGCTACATTTTTATATTATTTACAATGAAGAGATTACATTCAAATTACCCTTAAATTTTACCCTCAAACTAAATTTATAGCTAAACAGATGTCAATTTTTGTAGCTCATCCTGAGTTCAGAGGGATGAAAATATACCAGTCTTAGTAAAAATTATTAAATAGGGATGATAATCAAAAAAGTCAAAGAGGTAAAGCTGGTAAAAAACAGAGACTGTTTACCCTGTATATCGGTGTCTGGGAAGTGGAAATAAAATGCTATTTCTTCTTTGATTCTGTTCACAGGTGATTCACAAAATTTTAAATAAAAATGTCAACTCAAACAAAAATATACGTGTATGACTTTCAAATATACGTCCTATGACTTTTCAAGGCGAGTCTTTTTTTTTTTTTCTTTTTGTAGAGACAGAGTCTCACTGTACAGCCCTCAGGTAGAGTGCCGTGGCGTCACACGGCTCACAGCAACCTCTAACTCTTGGGCTTACGCGATTCTCTTGCCTCAGCCTCCTGAGCAGCTGGGACTACAGGCACCTCCAATACCATTAACCGACTGTTCTGTAGTCACAGAAACCTTTGTATCAAATACACACTGGAATCAATGCAGGGGGAAAGGTAACAAGACAGGTAAATTGCTGGTGACTTAGCAGCCACTGTCCCTGTCTTTTAGACAAGGAGATTCAACTGGGAATATTGCATATAAACTTTCCACTCACATGGGCTGATACATAGATTTTCCCACAATCTACCGACATCATTTTATTGTCTTAATTGTAGTAATAAGTTAATTTCTCACAAGATACTAAGTCAACAACTTACAAGATAATTTCCTGGAATAGCCTCTGGGTTTTTTTCTCACAAACTCCCAATTGTGAAAACTTCAAATCTGTAGAAAATGTGAATCTTAATCCAGGTGGATAAAGTGTCGACAATTTGACCACATCTACTTTCTTCATGTCCCACCAGGACCATCTCATGTGACGTGACTTTCCTGGACCTTAGTTTGACAGATCATAAAAGCACAATGCCAGAGAAACTAATAATCTCACCTCCCATTTACATCATGCATCCAGCCCAGCTGTGAGGCTGAGAAGGATGCAGGGTTGGGTGGCCATGGGGTTCCACGAAGACCAGACTTGAGATCAAACCCACATTCATCTGCCTCTCTTTTATGAAGAAGTGAAAGCCTTCAGTTATGTTTCCTACTCCCCAGCATTTAGTTAATGAGTTGATTACTTTGCTTGGTACAGATAGCCTGCAAAATTTAAATGACTATTTAGTCTTCTTCCCTAATGTTCTTTCAAAAGCAATTAAATTACAATATGTGCAAATTATCTTTATCTCATCAGACGCACTTACTATTCAGTCCTACGTTACTATACTTAATTTTAAATTAGAATATACAAGACAAAGACAATTAAAATAATGTTTCCTAAAATGTGTTTTTAAAAAATGCTCATTCCTAACCATAAAGTAGTCTCTGGGGTCTGGAAGGAGAGTAAGGTTTCAGATGTTACATGAACCCCATGACTCTTCTGGAAAGTCTGAAGGATACTCTTAGCCTGGTTCCCATTAAAGTCAGCTGGTAATCAAACATCTCATATATTACAGATGCTTTACTAAATTCTGGATCATCTTTATAAGGTATATTACGTTGATGACAAATGCACATTGTTAATTCATTTATGGTCTAAATGAAAAACACAGGGATGGCAAGCCATGCAAAATAATCAGGAATGTGTGGTTTGGGACCTAAGAAAATTTTAATTCTTGCTCAGTCACTTAGCAAAGGGAGTTTGGGCCAGTTGTTTAACTCCTCTTTATTTCAGCTTTACATCTACAAATTGAGGACAATAACCAATCCCACTCCGAGCATCAATGTTAATGAAATAAGGTAGTCAGTGAGAAAAAGCAGTTAGCCCTCTCCACTCACCCACTACAGGTGAGGATCTACATATGCTGGTGTTACCTCCTCCAATCTTCCTACAAGTCCTGTAAGGTTGTTGCACTGGTTTTCTCCAATTCTATATACTCTATTACCGTACAGCTAGTAGGAAAAGATCTGGAATTAATCATACTCTTTTTTTTTATTTTTATTTTTTTGCTGTTGTTGTTCTTGTTTTGAGACAGAGTCTCACCATGTTGCCCTCTGTATAGTGCCGTGGTGTCACAGCTCCCAGCAACCTCCAACTCTTGGGCTTAAGGGATACTCCTGCCTCAGCCTCCCAAGTGGCTGAGACTACAGACACCTGCCACAAAGCCTGGCTAATTTTTTGTTGTACTTGTCATTGCTGTTTAGCACGCCCGGGCCAGGTTCAAACCCACCAGCCTCGGTGTATGTGGCTGGCACCCTAGCCACTGAGCTATGAGCACTGAGCCAAATCATACTCTTTGATGTAAAAGTATTAAACATTTTGATATGTGAATAGGAAGTCAAAACATACCTAAAAAATAGAATGTCATTAATTATTAAGGCTACATTATGTGCAAGGCACATTCATGTGCAATGTCTACCCTAATCCTCACAGCAGCCTGGGGAGGTAAGTATCATGATACCCATTTTGCAGATAAACTGAAGGTCAGAGCTTTTAAGTGATATTTGCAAGATTACATAAACTACCTATTAATCTCTTAATGTATACTATTGTCTTTTATTTAATAAGTGCATATTGTTTGCAAATCGTAAATTTTCTCCCATCTTAGCTAATGAAAAGAAGGCTGTGGGGCGGCGCCTGTGGCCAAGGAGTAGGGCGCCGGTCCTATATGCCGGAGGTGGCGGCTTCAAACCCAGCCCTGGCCAAAAACCACATACACACACACACACACAAAAAAAAAAAAAAAGAGTTAAAAGGGAACCCAAATTCAAGATTACAGGGAAGCATCTCAAAAAAAAAAAAAAAAAAAAGAAGGCTGTATCACTCTAGAAGGACCAGCCTACAAATGGTTGTTGCAAACAAGCACAAAGATTAACTCTAGGGTGGCGCCTGTGGCTCAAAGGAGTAGGGTGCCTGGCCCTCTATACCGGAGGTGGCCGGTTCAAACCTAGCCCCGGGCCAAAAAAAAAAAAAAAAAGATTAACTCTAAGTGTTCTGGCAAACTAGTCAAAAAGTTAAAAAGGGAAAATGCAGTGAGTTATCTAGCTTTTGATAATCATTAAAAGGAAGACTGTCACGATTAAGATGTCTTACCATCCCATTCAACAACCAAAGGCCAGCAGAGACTTCATTTCATAGCTCATGCTCTTAAGAAGTTCAGAGGCTTTTCCTGAGATTTTACCTTAATAAACATAAAATACTGTGAATTTTAGATACCTACCTGGTAATTAAGGGCACTATACTTTTTTATGGTGAAGTGAATAAATCTCAGTTATTTTAGTACCATCTTTGAAAAAGGAGTTCAGAACATCCTACTTAAAATACAACACCAGGAGTTAAATACGTTGTCAATCCTCATTTCTCACAGTAATTGTTTGTTTGGAATGCATTTTAAGCCATGCAGCATGCTCTTAGAAAAAACAAGTTCAAGTCCAGAGAGACAATTCCTCTTTGTTTATTGCAGAAAAACAACTCTGCAACAAACATATCTTCTTTTGAAATACAAATACTGTGAAATTCTTTAAGCTAAGACCCCTTACCCTAGAATTTTTAAAAACGTGAAAAAAAAATACAAATTGGCAGTGCCTGTGGCTCAATGGGTAGGGCGCTGTCCCCATATACCAAGGGTGGCAGGTTCGAACTCACTCCTGGCCAAACTGCATCCAAAAAATAGCCAGGCATTGTGGCAGGTGCCTATAGTCCCAGGTACTCGGGAGGCTGAGGCAAGAGAATCGCCTAAGCCCAGGAATTGGAGGTTGCTGTGAGCTGTGATGCCACAGCACTCTTCCAAGGGTGATAAAGTAAGACTCTGTCTCAAAAAAAAAAAATTGCAAATTATCCTACAGGGCCTATTAAAGTTATAAATACGTGACATATTTTCTGATTGATTAATGTAACCTTCAAAATTTACTTAATACTTTTTTGTAAAGTCAATATAACATTTAAAAACCACATCTAGTCTTCCTGCCTTATTGGACAAAAAAATTATTTATTATTTTGTTAAAAATCTTAAAGAACTTTAGATTTGAATATTTAGTTTATTTCTAGGGAAATATATATACATCAACCAAACAAACCACATTTTAAGTATTTAAAATATGACCAGTGAACACACATATTAATGAAGAAAATCAGGACATTTTTATGTACAATTTAGCACAATACTTACTTATATTTTTGTAATTTCTACAAATGTATGTGACAAGCATATATGGTGACAAAGGAAAATATTTGTGAGATCTCAAATACTCAATGGACTAATTTAATCTGCATTTGGTGGGCTAATATCTGAGAAGGGAACATTATATGATGGATTGTGAGAGTTCTTCAAATTTCACATTTCTTTTTCTGCCATGGTATAACTCCACTAATGAAACTGTCTGCAAATTTCTTTCCAGATCAAGTTCTGCAGCCGATAGTCAGAATGGGAGGACTGAAGTAAGTGATGCCGACAAAACCTCTGTACGTGGAGAATGCTCAAACTCAGGAAGCTTAAAAAAGGCACTTCATGAGAAATTGGTAGCTTTACCACTAAGATCAGAAACAGGACCACCATGCCCCCTCTAACCATTCAGCGAAGTCACAGGATATAAGGTTCATATAAAAAAAGTCAGTTGCTTTCTTCTGTACTGTCAATGACCAAGTGAAATTCGAAACTTAAAAACAGGACACTACTTACATTAGCATTCTAAAAAAGGAAAGACAGGTACGAAACAAAAAAAGGTATAATATCTACACGAGAAAACTACAAAACTACAATGGAAGAGATTAAAGAGGAACTACATAAAGGAACAGATAGCTAATGTTCATGGATAGGGAGATTTAATATTCTTAGATGTCAGTTCTCCTCCACTTGATCCATACAGTCAATGGCATCCCAATTAAAAGCCCAGCAAGACAGTTTATGATACTGACAAACTTACTGACAAACCTGTCAATAAGAAAAGTCGATTTGATATGGAAGGAGGAGAGAGTTGGAGTGCTAGAAAGTGTGGGCCGCTTTTCCTACATCAAGTATACCTCAATAAAGCTGTTCATTAAAAGAGGAATAACAAATAATAAAACAAGCACGGATTAAGCCTAATTGTGCCTATTTGTATTTGCTGCTAAAAAAATGCTTTGTATTATAAGGGGGTTTTGTATCCAAGTCACCAAAGGGTCATTAACTGTTAATATTTGGTGAACTTGAGAAAGCAGACCCAAAGAAATGCAGAAAGACAAGAATCAGGAGCAATTATTTTAAACAATCTCCAGTTTTCATTTCTCCCTTGCTGCCTATTTGAATTATTTTGCTGCTGTTGATCTCAAGGGCATAAAAAAAACAAACAAAAAAAAAATGGTGCTGGAACAAGTAGACATTTACATGCAAAAAAGAAAGGAATTTAGATACAGATTTTACAACCTTCACAAAAATTAACTCAAAATAGATCATAGACCTACCTATAAGATTCAAAACTACATAATTCCAAGATACTACACAACTCCAAGATACCCTGGAGAAAATCTAGATGACTGTAGGTACATCAATTACTTTTTAGAACATCAAGGGCATGATCTATGAACTAAATAGTTGATAAGCTGGATTTCATTAAAATAAAAATGTCTGCTCTATGCAAGGCACTGTCAAAAAAGAAAAATGAGCCACAGACTGGAAGAAAATATTTGAAGACACATATTGGATAAAGGGCTGTTAATCGAAAATACAGAGAACTTTTATTTATTTATTTATTTTGAGACAGAGTCTCAAGCTGTCACCCTGGGTAGAATGCTGTGGCATCACAGCTCACAGCAACCTCTAACTCTTGGGCTTAAGCGACTCTCTTGCCTCAGCCTCCCAAGTACCTGGGACTACAGGTGCTTGCCACAACACCCGGCTATTTTTTGTTGCAGTTGTCATTGTTGTTTAGCTGGCCAAAGCCAGGTTCAAACCCACCAGCCTCGGTGCATGTGGCTGGTGCCGTAACCATTGTGCTATGGGCACCAAGCCACAAAGAACTCTTAAAATTCAACAGTAAGGAAATAATAACTCAATTAAAACATGGACCGAAACCTGACCAGATTCCTCATTAAAGAATATATACACACAGCATATAAGCATAAAAAGATAGTTAATGTCGTATGTCACTGAGAAACTGCAAATGAAGAACACAGTTAAAGAAGGGCCAAATTTCTAAACACTAACACCACCAAATGCCACTGAGGATGTGGAGTAAGGGAAAGTCTCTTTCACTGCCAAAGAGTGTGCAAATGTTTTAGCCACTGTGGAAGACAGTTTGGCAATTCCTTACAAAACTAAACATACTCTTACCATAACATACAGTAATCACGTTCTTCAGCATTTATCCAAAGCACCCACATGAAACTGGGCCACAGACATTTCTAGCAGTTTTATTCATAACTGTCATAACTGACAAGTAATAAGATGTTCTTCAACAGGTGAACTGATAAATAAAATGTGATACCACCCAGACAATAAAATCTTGTTCAGTGCTAAAGCGAAATGAGCTATCTAACCACAAAAATATAAAGGAACCCAAATGCATATTACTGAAAGAAAGCCAATTTTAAAAAGCCCCCTGCTTAAACTAATTTATGGCTTTCATAGGAAAGCTATAACCCAGTTATAACCTAAGAATATGGGGAAGGGGGAGAGGGAGGGGAGGGAGGGGGAGGTTGGGCAGAGGGAGGATGATTGGTGGGATTACACCTGCGGTGCATCTTACAAGTGTACATGTGAAACTTAGTGAATGCAAAATATGATTGTCTTGAACCTTAGTGAATGCAAAATATGATTGTCTTAACACAATAACTAAGAAAGTGCCAGGAATGCTATGTTAACCAGTGTGATGAAAATGTGTTGAACTGTTTATAAAAACCACTGTATGGTGCCCCATGATCGCATTAGTATACACAGCTATGATCTAATACTAATAAAAAAAAAAAAGGAAAAAAAAAAGCCCCCTGCTTATAACCCTGTGTACTGCAATTACTTTTTTGAACATCAAAGGCATGATTCAAGAAGGAAAGATGGGTTTCAAGTATCTGAGATCCTGGAAAAGACAAAACTGTAGCAACCATAAAAAGACAAGTGGTCATGGGGAATTAAGGGAAAGGGAGGGGGAATGAATGGACAGAGCCCACGACGGGGGTGGGAGGGTGGAGGGTTAGGGCAGTGAAACTATTCTATATTATATTACAATGGAAATAAAGTTAATCATACATTTGTCAAAATTCATGGAATGGGCAACACCAAGAATGCACCGGAGTGTGAACTACGTAGAGTTGACGTGATGGTGGTGTGTCAACGCAGGTTCATCAGTGGTAACAACTGCACCACTGCGGTGTTGGTTGTGGACAGCAGGAGAGGCTGTGCCTAGTTGGGGTGGGGGCCATATGGGAACTCCCTGTACTCTAGTCAATTTCCCCGTGAACCTAAAATTGCTCTGAAATACAAAGTATCATTTTACCAAAAAAGGTGCCTCATGTCTGAGCTGTTCTGTGAGGCACAATTTCTTTTTTTTTTTTTGGCCGGGGCTGGGTTTGAACCCACCACCTCCGGCATATGGGACCAGCGCCCTACCCCTTGAGCCAAGATGCCGCCCAGAGGCACAATTTCTTACAATGTTATTATTTTCATTCATGAGACAAACTTTAGTTGAACAAAGGAAACAGCTTGTTGGCTCTAGAAGGACTGTCAGAACCTGACATCAGGAAGTTTGCTTCACAACTGAATCACCAGCGCCTAGAACGGTACCTGCCATAAAATATTTACTAAATAATCTGTCAAAAATATTTACTAAATAATCTGCCATAAATATTTATTAAATAATCTGTCAAATTAATTCATTGTATCTTTGAAAATAGGAGAATGACTTAAAGAAAGTAATTTAATTTTTAAAAATTAGAATGTGCATCTAAGTGACAGAAACCTTTCTATTTCTAATTGGTAGAAAATATTAAAAGGTTGCACAAAATAAGAAAAAGATAGGATTCATGTAAATCGAAAGAGGTTATTTTGAAAAACAAAAACGAAATCAAAATAGATGATTTCAGCTAATTGAATCAAGACCCTTTTCTCCTAAAAAAAAAAAAAAAAAAAGATCAGATGAAGATGGTAAAAATTTACTAGTCTGCCATTACTGCTATCTTCCTTGTTTCCAGAATAGCCATAAAAACATCTAAAAATATATTATTGGAACATAAGTTGGTATTAAACTAACTTTCAAAATCTGGAATTTGGTGTCAGAAATATAACCCAAGCTGTAAAGTCCTTTTTATCATGAAAAACCTATTAAAGCTGGAGAATGGCGTGTGAGGCATTAGAATCAATGTATGTTTCAAATGCAAACCTGGCTTGCCTCAATCCAAAGAGAGAGATAAATTAACACTGATGGCCCAGTTGTTAAGCAGCCCCAAACCCACAACACCCTGGGCCATTTCCCTCTCTGCTAATCTGATCAATAGTCTTGATTCTAATAGTTTTTCAAAGAAAGAGGTTAAACCATAAACCTACACAGATACACAGGTTGAGATTTGGAATTGGAGCCCATATATAAAGCCAGGTATCTTAGAGGGTTACATCAACAAGAAAACAGGGCACCTGACAAAGAATAGTGACCAACAGCAAAATAGAAAGAGGAATGAATGAACAAGAGGAAAAGGAGGAGGAGGGGAGGGAAGAGAAAAGAAAGGGAGGAAAGAAGGAAGGAGGGAAGGAGGGAAACTAACTATAAGCTTCCAAAGAGAATAGACAGGCGAAGTGCTCCCCAAAACAACTCCAAGATCTTTGCAAACATCAGTAAAGTCAGCAAACGGGAATGAGGAAGGGGGTCAGAGAGTCATCAGACCCAGATCTCTGCAGCTGCCCAGGCTTTCACTCGCCACTTGCCTACCAGTTCTCTTAAATTGGGCATTCATCAGGTAAAATTGGTTTATTGAATTTAAACTCAAGCTGTGAGCACAACTCAGACAGTGCCCATCTCTCTCTGAGCACTCCTGATTGCCAGCCCTGAATTCTACCTACAGCTTCAGACCTGTACTTGGCTTTCCAATTTTTACATCAAAGTCTGGTTTATCTAACAGTGGACCTCAACCATGCCCCTGCTGGACTACCCTTTCTTACCATCCTCCTGACACTCAGCCAATCAGTCCTCCCCCCTCACCTCTCACACTGATTTCCTTTATCTGGTTGCCATGCCAACAACAGCCTAGTCTAAACCTTCGTCTAGAATAAAAATCTCCTGAAGTCTTTTTTGTCTTTTATTCTTCGAATCCACAGACTCATCACAACCAATTAATATTCCTACCATATTCCTCTCTTTAAAATGCACTTGCAATAAAATTCACAGTGCTCATTCAGTATAATTTCAATTACCATACAAAAAGCTTATTTTGCTTTCTAGATCTATTCATTTGGCAATTGGAGGATTTTATCTTTTGCATTTTTCCTTTTAATTTCCATGAAACATGTTTCATTTTAGTCAAGAAGGAAATCTGAAAGTAAGTCTCGACCTGTACTTCATGGAATTAAACTTTAAAAAAGTATTTGATTTGTTATATGAGAAGCAAAAAAAAAAAGAAAGAAAGAAAGAAATCTCCAAACTTCTCTTCTAATACAATCTGGTCCCAGTTCCAAACTAATTGAGCCTAACTGATTTTTAAAATTCCCCATACATGAAATTATATGTCAAAGTAAAGACAAAAATGGGATAGGCATATTTAATCATTTCAGAAATTTATTTTTAAAGTGAAAAATAACCATAGAAATCAGATTTGATGCTTTAATTTTTTAATTCTTAAAAATACTTAATTTCACAGGAGGAAAATGAACACTTAATTTCAGTTACATAGTGACAAATATACAAATTATAAACCTCAGCTTGATAAGGCCTTGATATAACATGTAACTAACAGATGACAACTGGGAGAAAACTAGAAACAGTAACCAAGGACTGCACAGCTGCAGATGATTTACTTTACGTGTAATTAATTTTTAAAAGATATTTTGGTAGCACTGGAAAGCAATATCCATGGTTATGGATGGTCCTCATACACATTAATATAATTAAACTATGTATAAGCAATTTGATTATTAACTCTCTCTGACTTCTCGCCTTACAATGCATTAGTGTAACCACACACAATATGATGTCCCTCCCCAGTAAAGGCCTTCAATTCTTTGTATCTGACACTTTACTTTAGCACATGGGTATTTATTTATATTTCTCCCCCTGACATATTTCTCTCTTTACTATTCTAGCTCTAACTTAGCTGTTGTAAGTTCTTTGGGGCTATTCTACCTCACTTCCAATGTTTCATTATCTATTCTGTATCTGCTAGGAGGTTTTCAACTGCAGGAAAAGCTACACTTGGGCTACTAAATTTTTTGTTTGTTTTTTTTATTTCACATTACAAGATGTCTAAGGGGTTAGTCTGGGCTCCAGGCACATTCAAATACAACAACGCCACTGAAGATCCAGATTATCCCCATTTGTTCAATGTGCCGTTAACTTCTCCATGGTGGTCACAAGGTAGCTGTGGAAGTTTTGTGTCTCCACACCCTGGGAGAAAAGAGGGAACAATGTCTTGATGCCTTAATTTCTCTTTCTGATGAACAAGAAAACTTCGCTGGAGCCCCCCAGCTGATTCTCCTCGTGTCTGGAAGACCTGGTTGAGTGTGTCTACTCTTTTCTAAACCAATATTGATAGAGAAAATGAGGTCATCTTGTGTGGCTTAAACTAATAATCTGGAAGTTGGATAGATTTGGAGGAATCAACCTCAATGACAATTACAGCTTCCATGACATCTCCGAACTCTTCCCCAAGAGGAGCTAACTTTTCCGTTTTAAAACTTTCTCAATTGTTGGCTAAGAAAATAAAAGTCATCACACATAATTCCCAAACAAAATTAATCCTTAGAAAGATACATACAAATATTTTTATGTACTGAATGTGTGACAAACTATGTGAGAAATATTTAGTGCTGTTCTTGTAGACATTATAAAAATATGAATAAATAAAGTCCAGAAGAGTATGTCATTCTTAAAAACTTTCTGTCTACCACCATAGTATCAACATTTCTACATCAACAGGCGTAGTTTGACATGATCCCAGAAGCTTGTGAGTTTCTTGGCTGGGATAAGCACGTGGAAATCAACTCCAGCTGTACCTTGAGGAAAATCTTTATTAAATATTTTACATACTGATTTTACTAGAGTCACAGACAGCTGCTGTTGGTTGGAAATCCTAGAGTAATTTCCCCATTATAGAAATGAAAATAGCATATAACTTGGTATTCCCATCGATGGCCTTTATCATAATAATTTCAAGACCATAATAAGATCTATAATTATTCCAGAGTTTAAAAATATGTTCTTAGTATAATGTATCCCAGAAGAGAAGTAAGAAGAAGGAATATTTCTCAGTAAATAATATTAATCAAATATATTTGCTCTTCACCTGCACTTCTTCACAAAATGGTTCAGCTAAATCAAGAAAGTAAAATATTAGCTCTAGATTCTGAAGACCTTGTGCTTGGAACCAAAGTGACAAATTCCTTATCACTGCAATACCTCGTTTAGATGGTCAGTAAGCATTTGTTAGGCTGGCGATATTTTACACAGTGTGAGGTGGAGACCTAGTCTTTTCACTGTGTATCCAGTATACTTATTTAAAACAGTGTCTTTTGGCATAAATTCCCACTTATGTTCAAGCAAAAATGACGTTTTTCTCCCACATATTCTAAACCATCATCTCACAATACACAGCTGAACTGTAAACCTAAAAGAGACATGTATATTGTTTCATAGATGAAAAAAATCAAAATATAAAGAGATTGAGTGGCTTATTCCATTACACTACGTAGCTAGTCAGAGACAGGTCTGAGATGAAAGCAGAGCTCAAGTGATACTTGATTCCTGACTCAATTAATCAATAATTATATGTTGAACACCTACCATGTCAAAAGCCCTTTATGAATAAGGTCTAGGGTTGGTTTCATAAGAACATGCACGTTGGAATTATAAATAAGAGGTTATTGGTGATGATGCTTGAAATGGAAAAATAAGAGTAGAAGCCAGACTTGCATGAATTAAGGAAGAGAATAAAGACCAAAGATGCGTAGTCATTTTTACCTTAGAAAAGATTACAAATATTAAATTGCAAACAACAAAACCAAATACAATTAAAGCATCATCAAAAAACAGCTAGTGATGTAGGTCAGAGAAAAATACAGAAAAATACTTTTATGCTCATAATTGGTGCTTAAACATATTATTATTTACATTTGAATGAGAACTTTCTGACAGTCGTGGTAATTTACCTAAATTCCAGAAAATATTAGGGCATCCTTTTTGAGGTCCCAAATTTCATTGTAGAGAACTGCCCAACCTTACAACTGCCTTCCACATTCAACTATTAACTAATCTTAAATGGAAACTTTTTTCTCTGTGTATTACTAACTTTGAAAGCTGATCTAATTGGGGTTTTTGGAACATAAAGTTAAATATAATTACTAGTCATTTCCAAAAACCCCAAGATTTAAAGGAGAGGCTTATCTGGTGTCACCTCCTCTGAGAACTCATCTTTTGCCTCTCAAATCAATTAATATTTTGCTTGAAATACTTACTGCATTCTGCCTTGCATCCCTATCAGTCATATACCACAGAGATTTTCTCCAATTGTGTCTTCAATTATTATTCAATCTCTGCTTTTCTCATAAGCACAAAGCTCACATTTGCAGGAACTGCTTTGTAAATTATGGGGATATCCCCCTAACATCCTCCTAAGCTCCCCCAATCCAAAACAGAATTCATCTTTTTCATTCAAATGTCTGTTCTTTAACAGTCCAACAGGCACATCTGTGCTTGACAAGCAAAAGTGAGACCAATTCCCTGAATTCCACGAGTTTTAGTCTGTTCATATAAATAGGGCCATAAAAATATCATTGAAAATATAATACAACAAGCACATGTTCATTTAAAGGTGATCTCTTTACATCATCACCACCCTTACTATCATAAAGAACAACATCATATTATCGTCACAGCACTTACTGAGTACTTACTACGTCTCAGCCTCTCTACAACATGTAAATCCCAATAATTTCTTGCAACGATAAGAGGTAAGTACCAGTATGAGGCCTAATTTTAAAGCTGAAGAAACTAAGGTAGAGAGATCAACAATTTTCTTATAACATAAATCTGACAATCAAGTTTTTCGTTGTCATTAAACTCTCATCTAATTTGTTAATATCAGTTACATTACATCATAAATATTAAATGTATATTAATAAAATGGCAATAAGTAAAAATTAATTATATAATATTATGACGTAAATTATCTAGAAATTTTTTTTAAAGTGATTTTTTTTTTAATTTTTATTTATTTATTTATTTATTTATTATTTTTTTTTTTTTGTAGAGACAGAGTCTCACTTTATGGCCCTCGGTAGAGTGCCGTGGCCTCACACAGCTCACAGCAACCTCCAACTCCTGGGCTTACGCTATTCTCTTGCCTCAGCCTCCCGAGTAACTGGGACTACAGGCGCCCACCACAACGCCCGGCTATTTTTTGGTTGCAGTTTGGCCAGGGCCGGGTTTGAACCCGCCACCCTCGGTATATGGGGCCGGCGCCTTAACCGACTGAGCCACAGGTGCCGCCCTAGAAATTTTTATATAAATTATTGAATATAGATAATACATGATTAATATATACTGATAATATAATTAATTAATAATAAAGTAAAAACTGTCTAGATACTATTAAACTATACTGTTAATACAGGGTTCCCCTTTTTAAGGCTAGACAGGGACTAAATTTTCTAGGGCTGGGTGAGCTCAGAAATTGGTCTTCCATCTCAAACTTGGTTGTCTTCAGACAGGCCCTTTCCAGGCCAAATTCTCTGGGCTCAAGCAAGGTCAGGAAAAAAGCAGCCTGACTGGTATCTCAATTGAGCAGTTCCTTCTGGCGTTGGGAACACACCCTCTACTGCCTTGCCTGGGCAAGGACGGCAAGGAACACATTCCTTTGTTAATTTTAAGATAATTTTCTGCCTGCAGGACCCTGACCAATTGTGACAGGTTCTAGATTGACATCCCCCAAACACCCCTTCCCACAGGATAGAAAAGCCATCTATAAACCCCTGGACAGAAGGCCCATATAGCTTCCCATTTGGGGCTCCCCTCTGGAGGATCTACACCTTCTCATCCACGCCTTATCTCTTTATCTCTCAATAAACTCTGTCCTTTTGCTTACTTGCATGGTCTGTGGTTTCATTCTTTGAGCCCCATGATCAAGGACCCAACACAGAGAGAAATTCTGGCGACATCATAGAGGTTGAGTTATTAAACAATAGGAGCTCTTTATTTTGTTCAAAGCCCCACACTTTGGGCAGAGCTCAGTGGAGCACTTTATTTCTGGTCATTTCCCAATGTGTCTTTCCACTTTGCAAGGCTCCAAGTTTTAAGACATGATTGAAAGTCAGTTCAAGTAGTTCTTGAATGTTTTCCAGGTTGCTTAGTACTGAGGAGATTTAGAGATAAAGGTTTCTGATAGCAAATATCCTTATCTCTACTAGGCAAGGAGAACCTACATACAGGACAACATACTAAGTGCTAATTGAAATAGGCATAGCCTACTGCACCAGAGGATCAAGCAAAATATGTCAAAGGTGTCATTGTGTACAGTAACTTGTAAATGTCCAGAACTTAGATCTTGGGGGGCCAGGGATCTCGGTTCCCTGAACCTTGTTGACTTGGTTCCGTTACTCATCTGAGTTAAAAAGTTCAACCAAGGCATGGAGAGAATTGAAAACAAAAATGAATGGAAACAGAAAATAAAACTGGAGCAGCACAGGCAATGACAACAGAGAGCAAAGTAACCTGCACAAGTTTCAGTGTAACAAAGAGAAATTTAAAATAAACAGAAAGTTTAGAGCACTTCCCAAGGGAGTTAGAAGGAGGTCACTCTAATGAAAGAGAAGAGGGAAGGCCTTGGGGAGGTATAAACGCCCTCTTTCTCTCTGTTTGAAATTGGTTGCAACTCTTTCACTGGCCGGTCCTTGCCTCCAGGAATTACACCCTCTTCTATTGGTCACTGATGATTCTCTCTTTCTATTGGTGATTGGTTGCCTAGGTTACCTCATACCCACATTCTTTTCCCCTTCTTGGGGGTGAACATGGAGAGTTGCTGAGTGGCAAATGTTCCTACGGGCCCTCCAGACTTCCTTGTTCATCAGGCCAGGCTTTCCTCCCATTACCCTTAGCCCCCCCCCCCCACATTGGGGGGGTCCCTTCTCACTGTAACTTATTAAAAATTTTGTTAGCTATCTATTCTCTGAAAGGACAGAGAGAAAAGATACATTTAAGATGAAACTCTTTAGTTTACACACAAAATCACATCAGGCTTTGTCAGACACCTACATTTCAGCTCACCATACGAATGGGATAACCATTATAGCATTGGTTAATTATTTATATTAAGCAGTCAGAGAGACAGTTTTCTTGTGAGCTCTCAGTAAGTCTATCCTTATGGTTTGTGTTTCTGCATTTGCCTTATTAATACATCAAAGTTGTAGTCTTTTGTGGCTCCATCTGTCCTTTAGAAAACTTAGATCATACACAAAGAAAAGAGGTGTAGTATTCATTAGGTAGAAACTTAATCTTCCTTAAATCAAACTTACTTTTTATGGAATAAACTATTTCTTACAATTTATTTTTGCAATTACTAGGTTATCTTAAAAAATAAATACAAGTGATTATAAAACCCAAGAATGCATGTGCCTAATAATCATATTTAGTATGGTAAGAATTTCAAAATCTCTAAATTATAGTCATCTTTATAAATTTAATTCTTACTGTTTACAATAAAAACTTGATACTCGCAAGATTTTTTTTTTGTTTTAGCAAACAAATGCCTTACTATAGGCATGTACTTACATACGATTAATAAATTTGAACAAACCAAACGTACTGTATAATTCCACAAGTAGACACTGTTCAAAATGTCTGCATTTTACTAATTATTTCCATGAGTGGGAGCAAAGTCTATCTCCACGTGCAACTCTGGGGCCCATTCAGTCAGTAGGTACAGGTCCAGTCACACCAATTGGTAAATTATTAAGTTAATAAAAAATAATTATCATTAAGGGCATATATTAGTAAATAAATACCCGCTAATTGAATTGAATATTGCAGTTGCTCCCTTGCTGCTCAAATGACCCTGGCTCATATCATGAGACAACACGGAACTTTTCCAAGGAAGAGCAGAAGTGTGACAAGGCAGGACCTTCTCCAGTGCCCAGCCACGACGGCTCCGATTGGTGCTGCCTACAACTATTCCAATTAGTTGTTTCCAATTATTTGCCTTTCAGGCATACTCAGTTTCTCTGTCTGTCTGAGCCTCTCAAAGCTTTGGAAGAAATGGCCTCACTCTTTGCCAGGATTCATCACCAGTCGCCTCTCCTGGGCTTCCACTTCCACTTATCTCTCTCCTGATGCTTCTCTGACACAGAGGGGAGACAAGAAAGAAAAGAAGGCACCAAAGGGGGGGAAATGAGTATGGATAAATCCCTCGAACTTTCATTATTTCCCGAGACAGTAACTTCTAGAAGAGGTAAGGAAGACCTTGGAACAGACACTGTGACACCCTTCTACCGCAGTTCAAGTGCTGGGGAAATAGCTCATGGGCAAACAGAAGTAGTGAGGAAATCAAAGCAGCACAAACAGAGGTGAAAATGAGACCGTCACTGTGCTGTGCTGCCTGGTCACTACTCTCTGCCATCACTACTCCTTCTAGAAAATAGCTTACTAAGGTATTGATTGATTGATTTTTTTCTACAGTCAGTTAAGCTTGAATGCTTATTAATCAATCTTTTAACGATCTCTGGAGAGCACTGAATACAATGAAGAGTGATTGCAAAACCAGCGTGTGGGGGCTTGTCCCAATGATCTTCCAAGAAGATTATCCCCCTTGGACATTCCTTGAGATGCTATTTCTCTCTAAACTTCCTGTTCAAAGCCATTATTCTGGCTACTTTTCTTCAGTAGGCCATATTTGAGAACATCAATGTAACTGTATTTTCTGGGTCTACCTAGTTGTTTTAGCATATACTCAACCCAAAATACTCTCTACTAAAAACATCAGAGTTTAGTGTCTGGGTTTGCACAGACAGATAAGAGGACTAATTGGAAAAGTAGGATTTCCAAACAATAGTGAGGCAGGGAGAATGGATTCAGCAGCAGCTTTCTACAGCAGAGAACATCGGTGATTTATCTAAACAGGGCCCTCCTGCAGAAGGTTAAGTGACTGTAATCAACAATTAG
This sequence comes from Nycticebus coucang, assembly GCF_027406575.1. Taxonomy (NCBI): domain Eukaryota; kingdom Metazoa; phylum Chordata; class Mammalia; order Primates; family Lorisidae; genus Nycticebus; species Nycticebus coucang. The sequence goes on along the minus strand of NC_069789.1, from coordinate 25,361,375 downwards.
TTTGGGGGTACTTCAAAATAACTGAAAGAGTAGAACTGAAATGTTCCTAAAAAATAAAAATAAAAATAAAAAAATAAAAGACTGAGGATATCGATACCCCAGTCACGCCGATTTGATTAGCTCACATTAGTATGAGGGCATCAAAACATCACTGTCATGAGGGCATCAAAACATCACCCATTAATTAAAAATTTAAAAAATTGATTCTATACCTGTAGCACAGTGGTTACAGTGCTGGCCACATACACTGAGGCTGGCAGTTTCAAACCCAGCCCTGGCCTGCTAAACAACAATGAGAATTGTAACAGAAAAATAGTCAGTTGTTGTGGCAGGAGCCTGTAGCCCCAGCTTCGTGGGAGGCTGAGGCAAGAGGATCAGTTAAGCCCAAGAGTTTGAGGTTTCTGTGAGCTGTGATGCCACGTCACTCTACTGAGGGTGACATAGTGAGTCTAGGTCTCAAAAAAAAAAATAAAAAATAAAAACAGAGACCTGAATGCAGAAGGTTAAGAACCACAAAATTAAAAAAAATAAACTTTCAGATTGAATAATACATAAACCCCACATGATGATATGTTGAAAAGAGCACCAGAGTTGGAGAATTTTACGTATCAGTACAAGAAATCGCTTAAAATTAATTTCTGGTATTATCTGGAGATAAAGGAGACAAGAGTTATAGCATAGAAATCTTTATTATATTTGTAACTTGTTTTATGTATAATCTGTATATACTTATATCACGCACAATATATTGCAGCGTATATATAGGCTAGAAATAATATTGATAGTACATGTATGCATATATTGCATGTCAGTTTATATAACTATTATCTTCTTCAATCTCTAAAATAATAGGCCAAGTAGGAAACTGGGGCTTTAGAATGATTAAATAAACTCATAAAGCTAGCAAGTACAGGAGTGGAATTTTAACATATGTAATTGGTCACCCTCGGGTAACGTGGAGTCATCATGCCATACCGTGACCAGTTCCCACCAACCTACCCTCCGATGGTGCCATTATGTTGTTTTAATCAGGTTTGCTCTTTTAGTGACTTCTCCATCTATATACCCAAGACAAAGAGCACCAGGCATATCAGCAAATAAGCAGGGGAGGAGGTGTCACTGCAGCAATCACTCAAAGAAGGTGATTGTCCTCAGCAACCAGCACAGAAGAGACTTAGACAATATTTGGAAACAACAGGGAAAACTGCTACAGACTTCTTGGTCTTCTGACCTCCCAGTAGCAGCAGATCTGCTGTCCAGCCCTTTGCCTTTGTATTTCTAGTTACCTTATAGGCTGCCAAAAGTGAGGAATAATGGGTATGAAATGGACTCTAGAAGACAGTATGCTTACCTTAAGGAACAAGAAGGGAAGTCCAAGGTGGGGAACACAGGGATGAACAAGACAGTAACAATAGTTGTTATCTACCAAGCGCTACTATGTGCTGGGAACTTTGTAGAGATCTGTTCATTTGTTACCATCATCCCTGTTTCATACCTGAGTAAAGCAAAGCTGGGTGTTTAAGTAATGACAGTGTGGTCTCCCAGCTGGTGAAGAGCAGAGTCCCATTCCAAGGGAGGGAGGCTGATGCTCAAGTGCAGTCTGAGCTTACACAGCACCCTAGCCACACCCTACCCCCCACTCCACTGCAACCTCCGTACAGGGTTAGGGCTTGAATTGAGAGAGTGATTGACAGAAGCAGCAAACTCGCACATCAGGAAAGTGGTGAGGAGGAGTGCGGGCTACAAGGAAGGTTAATTAGATGGAAGAGAGATGGGCCAGAGGTCCGTGCACTGGCTTGTCTTCGCTTTGCACCTAACAGTTGATGCTTCAATGTAGGGGGAGCTTTACATGTCTACCTGGATTTCAGTGACCTAATTCTAAGAACATTGGTGCGACCCTCCTTGTGCGCTTCACAACCGGTGGCAAAACTCAGTAACAATCTGTGAAGCGACAGAATATTTGTGAAGACTGTATCTAACACATGAACTCTGAGAACCTGCAAGCAGAGACTAAGAATTTATTTTCCACTGGAATAAAAGCTGTGATATGAGCAACTGTCTCAGTGCCCTGAAATAGAGAGACTGGAACGCTGAAAAGTGTAGACGTCAATACAAGATGATGGAAAACCAAAGACCTAGAGAACCAATACAAAGATACCATTTTTATCTCATCTGAAGAAAGAATCTCTCAAAGGAGAATGAGATAGAGCAACATTCTGAACTATGCAAATATTTTTAGATAAGTCGCTTATGCACCATACATCTATATATCTACACATACATTCAATATTAACTGTCCGCTCAAGTGCACATTGTGTGAATGGCATGGGGCTAACCTACTGATTTTATTATTGGTATACACTTCACATTTAAGAACTTTGTACTGGATACTATTAAAAAGCAGTATGCAGACTAGCTGATTTCAAATGAATATAAAGAAGCCCAGGCATGAATTCTAATATCTCCTTATGCAAGTTGCAAGTAGGGGGTTTCATTTTCTGCTCAGTAGGAGCATATTAACTAAATAAAAAACTCTTATTTTATCAGCCTTATTGCTTCTGAAATCCCTACTGTGTGTTTGGTAGTCTATCCAGTAGATTTTAAAGCTATATGTCAGAACAGTTTTCAATAAACTTTATAAATGAACTTCCATCTTATAAATACGTGAGAAGAACAACTCCCCAGAGATTCATTTAGCCAAGAAATTTTTACTACAAGTTGGATAGGATTGTTTTTACAATTCAGCTGATAGGGTTTGATAAAAGGTGGCAACCTGCCAACTGAAGCCTGGTCTATTGTGTCCATGTTCACAACAAAACACACAGCTCTCCACGTGGCAACCTCGGATCTCTCAAACAGACCCTGTAGACTGCCGGAGAAACTGCAGCCGTCACTTTGTGTGATCTCCTTGGAAGGTGCTAATACCTTCACCAGTTGTAGATATCGAATATGTAAGTGAATTTAAAAAAATTCCTAAGAGTCTTTTGCTCTTAACACTAATTTTTCCTTGCAAAATTTCCTTGCACTTACTGTAAAAGTATGAAATCCATGTTGTAATTTCAATTCAGCTACTGCTTCAAACTGTACAAAGTTAGTGATAATTTTAAAGCCTCAGTTTCTTGGGCTTGCCATGCTGAGTACTCACATAAAGCCTCAGTTTCTTCACCTGAAAACTGAGGGGCTTGCCATGCTGAGTACTCACAGCCACTGTATTTCTCAAAAGGTGTAATACTGAAGTTCTGAGGAGACTCAATACATTCTACCAGTCTTCTCATAAGAATTTGGGATAAATTAAGCATAAGAAAAAAGAAATCAGGCTGGGCATGGTGGTTCATGCCTATAATCCCAATACTTTGGGAGGTTGAAGTCTTGAGTTCAGGAGTTCCAGACCATCCTGGGCAACATGGAAAGACCCCACCTCTAAAAAAGCATTTTAAAATAAAATAATCAGCGTATGGAGACCTCGGTCTAAGAATAAGGATTCTCTTTAACTCCTAGTACTGATAAAAGCTGGTCTGGGGAATGGGTGGATTGAGGCAGACTTCACCTACCTTTCCTTAGGCAGCCGTGGACTGAGCAGGTCCCCTTTCCCAGGGCAAGGGTTCATGCCTACGCTCATATCCTGGCCCAGAGCAGCAAAGGGCCCCTCTCTGTAGACAGAGAAAAGGGAGCATCCTTCCACTGAGTGTGCCATGTCATTCTGCCCACATCTCTTAGCAGCTAAGTTGCTCTTCCTGGGGCTTGGGGTTAGATGGAGGAGAACGAGGGGTGCAGTACTACCAGGACTGTTTGGACCAAAAATCTCTCCCAGGAAATCAGGAATAGGGAAGAAATGTTTTCCTTCAAAAAATTAAACTCTGATTCAAACGATACCCACTGTGAGGAAGGAGGTCCTGGGTTTAAGGCGGACCAGTGGGTAAATTTTATTTCTATAAAGCAGTCTTTTGCATGGGAGTGCAAATGTTTTTTCTTTCCCATAAACACTGATGCTCAGATGGACTAAGGATACTTCAGAGGTACCAGAAGTTGGGTTTCATATCTGACAAAATCCACCTATCATGGGAAGAAAGGGGGCCTAAGAGAGAAGGTGGACAAGTTTTCAAAGAGAAAGAGCTAAACCTTGATGAGGAAGGACTGAGTTCACGAGGGCAGGTAGACAGCAGTTGACTTCTTGGGTGTGAAAAAGCCACGTAGCTGGGTGGCGGGAAACACAGGTGCTGCTGGAGCTCCAGTTTTCATCCTGCACTTATCAGCTACATGTCCTTCCATGAGTTACTCAACATCTCAATATCTTTGAGATTCATTTTTCTCATTGCTAAAATGTATCTAGTCACAGGTTTTACCACATAAGCTAATACACACCACACACTTGGATGCGTGCCTGGCACGTCCAGGAGACTGTGTCAGCTGGGATTTGTTGTGGTGGCATTTGCTTCACAGCAACTGCTCTGAGATCCTTCCTGCATGGCTTTTAAAACAATCTAGAAGGCTTTAGAAGGCAAAGAGAATGGCTGAGTGTAAAATGCAACAGAACCAACACTGTTGGTGGGAATGACATTAATACAGCCATTATGGAAAACAGTTGAAGGTTCCTCAAAAATCTAGCAATAGAAATACCATGTGATTCAACAATCCCATGACTTGGAAGGAAATACTGATAAAACCAGTATCTCAAAGAGACACCTGCACGCCCATGTTTATTGCAGCACTATTCACAGTAGCCAAGATACAGAATTAACCTGAGTTTCCAACATTGCATGAATGGACAAAAGACGTAGTCGACGGAACAGGCCATGAAAGGGCAAAATTCCATAATTTGAGGCAAGATGGATGAGCTTTATGTTAAGTGAAATAAGCCAGGCACAGAGATATAAATATTGAATGCTCTCACTTATATGTGGGAGCTAAAAAAGTTGATCTCACAGAAGCAGAGAGGAGAATATTGTTACAAGAGTCAGGTAGCCTGAAGTTGGTTACTGGATACAACAGCACAGCTAGATAGCAGGGACAAATTCTACTGTTTTGACTGTTCTTCACCCAGCCTATCATACATGGAGATCATAGCAAATAGCTTTGCCTTTTCTTACTTTAATGCCTTAAACAAGGGCCTTTTTCTCCATCTACTTTGAGTGTATTGAATCCACAAAGTTCCACATATGGTGGCTTTACTTTTCTTCACCAATTTTCATATTTGAGTGGAAGAAAGAGTGGCTTTACTTCCAGCAAGAGTTTAGTCTGCTCTGCGTCAACTTTTACTGCTTCTCTCAATGAAGTCTAGCCAGAAATTGGGAGTTACTGTTAATGTCAAAACCCAGAAATCTCAGTGGTACAGAGGAAATGGTTCTTAGTATTTTTATTCGATTAATATCACTGAATATGAAGATAAAAGAAGAATCTCATTGGTTCTAGTCATCTGAGAATTTGTAGAATAACCCTTCCAATACAATAAACAGCAGTAAAGGTAATCAGAAACAAGAATTTTTTGTTGGTGACTGTGGCAAGAAAGTTCCACAGAAACTTCCTGATCAAAAAGTTCAGGGACACACAAGTAGGGTGAAATATTCTAAGTCAGAAGCTGGTAAACTATGCCCCACAAGTCACTTATTTTATAAATTAAATTTTAGTGGAATACAGTCATGTTCTTTCATTTACCTTGTTTGGCTGCCTTCATGTTAAAAGCACAGAGGTCAGTAACTGTAACAGAGATCGCATGACCTGCAAAGCCTCAGATGTTTACTATTCAGTCCTTTATATAAAGATTGCCAATCCAGTTCTCAGTGATGTCATGGTCAATTTCCCGCGGAAAAGACCAAGATAACTGCTCTTGCTTACATATGCATGAATGAGGCAAGGAGATGATGTCTGGGGGTAGAAGAGATTGTTGACAGTGGATGGGGTTTGTAAAGATGTAAGTTGGGTATTAAGGTGGATGACCACCTTGTCCCCAGAGGACACTTTGGAGGATGAAGTAAAGGACACACCACAGCCAAGCAAAGCTTTGAACACCAGACTAACAGTTTAGATCATACCTGGTAGCAAGAGGGATTGATAGATGTTGCTAGAAGGGAAGGCATGATCAATATGGAAACTGAGAATGATAACCCTGATGTTTGAGTAGGAGTGTTTATTAAAAGAGTTAAATTGGGAACGAGTGTGTGGAAATGTGGCTTATTCAGCTCTGTGTCCCAGGTACTTCCAGAGGTGTCCTGCATCCAGCAATCACACCAAATTTCTCTCCTTTAGTGAATACATGTAACAAAGCTACTGCACTAGCTCAGGAGTAAGTCAATGAGTGTAGTTCTGGGTAGGTGCTTAGTGGAGATAGAAAGGGGAAGACAATTAGGAAGAAAAAATATAGACCTTGCCTAATGATACTGACGAACTTCAAAACAGCAAGACAAGGCATACAGTGGATCACTAACTCAAAGAAAACATTGGGGGGAAGAGCATAGTTGACGGCGTTGACAGGAGGTAGTCAACTTGGCACTGGTAAAGGCAAATTTTAGATGAGAGCAAAGAGGGCTCAGTGCAAATGTCATCACTTGGTGGCAAATACAGGGGTAGAGAGAGTTTGAGGCTAAAATTCTAAGTTGGGAAACCATACAGGTGACACAACATGTCTTGGGTGGGTCATCCTTTAAAATCAGAAGATTTCTAATGAAAACCATATACCTACTTTCTCTTAAAGTAATTGGGAGATCCCGAAACACTGCACCCTCTTCACACAGGAGACTGACAAGTGGGAGCCAAGGTGAGGTTGTTTTCAAGATGGCCTGGGTTCCTAGGGTGCAATAGCCCGACCACACTCAAGGTGTCCAAGAAGGGAGGCCAAGGGTCCTTTGCAATTTTATCTTTTTCTTTAGTAGGGACTCTGTTCCCATATCAAGGTCAGAATGAATGAGAGAATGTTCAGCAAAAATTAACATCCTTTCGAGATGGCCATAACTAGAGATACGTACTATCTTCCTCCACCCAACAATATTGGATAAAGTATAGGTTCATGAAATGTATGAACTGAAGTTTGCTTATACTTCTTGTTATAGAAGGCAGCTGTATTTCATGGAAGCTTTTGTTATAAGATCACTTTGATCTTACTTTTGCTTTCTCAGAAGACATAAGGACAAGGACGCACTGAATCCATGCCACACTCTTGCCTGTCTGTGCAGCATGGCGGCCCTGTATCATGCAAGCCACACCACTGCCTCTTGCCTGTCTGTGCAGCATGGCGGCCCCGTATCATGCAAGCCACACCACTGCCTCTTGCCTGTCTGTGCAGCATGGCGGCCCCGTATCATGCAAGCCACACCACTGCCTCTTGCCTGTCTATGCAGCATGGCCGCCCTGTATAATGTCTACCCTTCTCCTGTCTGGCTGTCTGTCTTGCTTTCTAATAACTATGTCCTACATGCTGTAGTTATACATGTCTCTTTTTTTTTTTTTTTTTCTTGGCCGGGGCTGGGCTTGAACCCGCCACCTCCGGCATATGGGACCGGCGCCCTACCTGCTGAGCCACAGGCGCCGCCCAATATACATGTCTCTTAAACATTTTAAAATAAAGACCTTTGGGAGATCTTGAGGGATGTTTCAAAGCTGAAAAGACTACACATTTATTTTGTTAACAGTATTGTTTTTTTTTTCTAACAGAGTCCACTGTGGTAAAATGACTGTTTTCCTTCCTTGTACAAAATGAGCATCTAAAAGAAAGGGTAGTTAAATTAACAACTGTGTCAGAAGGAGACAACAATATCCTAGCTGTGTATAATCCACATTTCCTGGGATACCAGCTCATCATTTTAGCCAATGTAAGGGTCCACAAAAAGTTAAGTAACAACTTCCCCCACAGTGTGGTTAAGTAGACGGGAAACATCGTGATTTGCCCTCGCTTTATTAGTACCACTTTCTGTTTACTCTGACTCTGTCTCAGAGGTGCTCTACTAATTTTTCAGACAGTATCCAATTAATCCCTAACTATGTAGGTGGCAGCATTTCAGATTAAATTATCTCTCAGTCACTTCCTCATTAAAAAAAGAAAAAAGGTGTCAAGTATATGACAAAGCATCTTGTCAAAATGATTTCGCAGTTGAACAAGTCTTGCAAAAGAAGGGCAAGTCACTCCCAGTTGCTCCTGCAGATCCACTCTTCGGAGGGACAGGCACTTAGGTGACATGGGCTCAGTCTTACTGGGAAGTACAATAGTGAACAGCCTCTTCCAGGATTGTACACAGGAAACGAAGAATCAAAACCGGGAATCCAAAGGAGTATGGCTCCTTAATTACAAAAGCAATAGAAAAGCACTTTGGAATTACAATGAGAGTTTATAAGAATGAGTGTTCCTTGAAACCTTCTGCAGAGGAACTGTCTCCTACTACACAGAATTCCTGAGTTTCATCACAGTCAGGAAATCTTTTAATACCTTCCTGTACAGTGAGGTTAGAATAATCAGAATGCAGAAAATGTTGAGAAGAATGTGAAGTAATTTTTTCCAAAAACCTTAAAAAGTCTGCTAATTATGCTATGTTAACACTAGTATCCCCAAAAGAGTCCCTTCCGCCTTCAAATTTACTTTCAGAGGCAATGAACCCAAAACAAAGAATGACCCTAAGAAAGATCCACTTGGTTCAAATACTGTTGTGCATTTTACAAAAGGGATTATGAGGTCAGCAGCAGATAGCACCGTGACCTTCAGGTTTCAGAGGAGAGCTATACTTTAGAATCTTAAGAATACAAAAAAAGTTAGCAAGAAAAGGCTTCTGAGAATTTAGATTCATGAAAGCACAAAGAAACTAGTTCCCTGTGTTTTTATATCATGTTCTTCATTCAATCATTTGATGGATGTTTTGCTGAAAGTCTAATTTCCAACCACTAAGTGAGGCACAGGCCATCACAGATGAATATAAAGGTAGGATACGAAACTAAATAATATGGTATAGGCCGGTGGAGAACAGACACACCAGCCATTGCAACATGGTGTCATTATTAGAGAATTGGACCATTCAGGGTTACATAGGAGCAATCTGGATATGGGATGTCAGAGAAGGCTCCCTGGAAGAAGTGATATTTAATCTGAGATGCTGAGAGTGAGGAGGGGTTAGACAGGTGAACTGGAGGTGGGGAACAGAGCAGGGATGAGGAGGGATTCTTAGCAATAGGATTGTGTTGTTTTGCTGATAAAATAAACAGCTCTACCAGAGCATGTGGCTTTCCAAGCTCAGTTCAGTTACTGTGCAGGGTAGAAACTTGAAAACTGTCTTGATTGGCTTCAGCCTTCTGGGTGCTTTTTTCACCTATGGTACCCATCACAGTTGCATGTCCCTGTGGACAGAGGTTCCAAAAAAAGTCATGTAAAAAAGAGAAATGATAGATTCAATGGTAGTAGGAGAAAATGCTTGTTCTATGATCGAGCAGCATGGCTCGCAAAAACACGTGGGTGTCACTGGGCTGTTGCTGCCATGCCCCAAAGCAGGGGCAGCCACGCCAGGAGAGGACACAGAAGGGACAAACCAAGAAGTTGGGCAAGAATGTGGGCAAGGCTGGCTGGGAGACTATGAAAGAAGAGAAAATGAAAATAACAAAAGTCTTTATAAGAGAACAAAGGACACCCTTCAAAACTTGCTTCAAAAAAAAGAACTCCTTGCCAGATTAATCTTCCCAATGCTATGTTATGTTTGAGGTACACCATGTTTAAACCCATCAGTGACCACCCTCCATTCCATAAGATGTTACCATTTACCATCCCAGCTCATTATTTCCCCCCAAAAAAACATTCCAGCATACCAACAGCCTCCCCACGTATGGAGATTCTTGCTCTAACTACAGTGATCTGGCTTGTATCTCAGACCTCCAAATACTACTCCTATAATCAGTATCTGTTCAAATATCACCAGGTGCTACACTTTTATTCTGAGATGTCCTACCTATTTCTGTGTTTCGTGTAGCAATATTCAATGAAATGTCACTTTTCTTTGTCACAAAGCTTTCGACACATGGCTGGGCACAGTGACTCATGCCTGTAATCCTAGCACTTTGAGAGTCCTACGTGGGGGGACTGCTTGAGCTGAGTAGTTTGAGACCAGCCTGAGCAAGAGCAGAGTGTTGTGAGTACAGTGAAATGAGCACTTATTTAAAACGAAGCTTTTTAAAATTGAAAAAAAAAAAATCTGAGTACATAGAAAAATTTAAATGGTGCTGATACAAAGTGAAGTAAAAAACAAGAAGCACAGTAAAAAAAAAAAAAAAAATCCCTGACTGCCACGTTCCAAAATACTTCTTTCAAAACTCAAAATCCATTAGCAGTCTGATAGTGTTACTGAGATATTCTCCGTGTGAATCTGTGATTTGTGAACGCCTGTGCATAAAAGCCTACATAATACACATATATACGTGTGGGACCGTCTGTTACTATACTCACCTGGACTCCTTCCCCTCAAATTTATATGGAATGAGTCTTGTTCCAGGTCATCATATTCGGATATACCCTATTCTATTTAACAGCTGTTGTAATATTCCATTGAATGGAAACACCAAAATGTATTAGTTTCCTATAGATAGAATCAAATTATTTTCTGTCTATTGTTCCTACAAATAATGTTGAAGCCACATTCATGCATTTTAGAGTACAAGGGGTTAAAATTCTCACTCTGCAATTGATGGCTGTGGGACTTTGGAGATGTTACTTCACTCATCTGAGCTTAAGTTTCTTATTCCATATATTAGGGCTACTGTAGGATTACCTGAGTTAAAACGGATAGAGTACATATGCTGGTGTATGGTGGTACTCAATAAATTCCGTCACTTATTTTTCCAGGACTGTTTTATGCATCATGTAAGGTGCTGCCCCTGTGCTGACCACCTCACAGTGCCTGTTACATATAAGCTTTGCACAAAGCTGTAAAGATAAATAAATATATGTACACAAATAGTGGGTATGTTACATACACACTCAAATACACACACGCAAACCAAAAAGGGCCTGTCTTTATCTACATAATAACACATTTTATTGTTTATTTTTTTCCCTATGGATTGGATCTTTCACCTGATATCATTACCTTTCAGTCTAAACCACGTCTTCAGTATTTTATTTAGTGCAAGTTGGCTATTGACAATCGTCTTATACTCTGTCTGCCTGAAAATATCTCATTTAATCCTTATGTTTCAAAGGGTATTTTTTCCTAGATGTAGAATTCTAGGTTGATAACAAAGTTATACATGACAACATTTCGGTCAATTATGGATTGCATACGTGACAATTTGGATAATAAACTGTTTATATAATAAACTAAAAATATAGATATTGCTTAAGAGATTCCCCCTTGCCCCCCAGCTCCCTTTAAATTCAGAGAAGTATCAAGAGAAAGAAGATTCTGGTTTTGAGGGGGTCAGAAGAAAACAACCAAATTTCAGTAAAGGTTTACCATCGGCACAAGTAATTATGTGCTGGGTTAGAATCCTTTGATAATAAACAAAGTCACCCAACGATGCACTTCCCAGAGAGTATCCCCATTGTTAAGAGGTGCATGATGACATATATATACAAATATATACACACACACACACATACACACACAGTGTCCATAAAGTCTGCATGCATTTTAAAATAGTTGTCAATTTTTAATGGCTGAATCGTATTCCATGGTATACATATACCACAGCTTGTTAATCCATTCCTGGGTTGGTGGGCATTTAGGCTGTTTCCACATTTTCGCGATTGTAAATTGAGCTGCAATAAACAGTCTAGTACAAGTGTCCTTATGATAAAAAGATTTTTTTCCTTCTGGGTAGATGCCCAGTAATGGGATTGCAGGATCAAATGGGATGTCTAGCTTGAGTGCTTTGAGGTTTCTACTATTCAGCCATTAAAAAAAATGGAGACTTTACATCCTTCGTATTAACCTGGATGGACGTGGAAGACATTATTCTTAGTAAAGCATCACAAGAATGCAGAAGCATGAATCCTATGTACTCAATTTTGATATGAGGACAATTAATGACAATTATGGTTATGGGAGGGAAACAGAAAGAGGGAAGGAGGAAAGGGGTGGGGCCTTGGTGTGTGTCACACTTTATGGGGGCAAGACATGATTGCAAGAGGGACTTTACCTAACAATTGCAATCAGTGTAACCTGGCTTATTGTACCCTCAATGAATCCCCAACAATAAAAAGAAAATAAAATAGTTGTCAATTGTGAAAGTATGTGGTTCCACTGTCAATTGCCCTCCATTAGGTCTGCTGTAAAGTTGGCCGTCCTTCTTACCTTTGCTCCCCTGTAGATCATGTATGTTTCTCTCTTTGTTTGGCTACTTTAAAGATTTTCCTCTTATCTTTGTTTACAACAGTTTGACCCTAATGTCTATTGTGTGGTTTTCTTTGTATTTAGACTGCTGGGGTTTCCTGAGATTGTAAAATCTGCAGGTTGCTGTCTTTGTTTAATTTGTGGAAAAAATCATCCGATACTTTATCAAATATTTCTTCTGCCTCATTCTGTCTCTTCTCTCCCAAAGGAATTCTGGTCACACTGATATCAGAGTGTTTGACATTGTCCCACAGGTTTCAGGCATTCTTTTCCATTTTTTTTTTTCAATTCTTTATTTTCTATGTGCATTTTTGTTTAAATAGTTTCTATTTATCTGTCGTAAAATTGGCTGATCCATTCGTATGCTGTATCCAATCCACTGTTAAATTCATGGAATGAATTCTCCATAGTTTATATTTGTTACATCTAGAATTTCCGTTGAGTTCTTTTAATAGTCTCTGCTGCTCTGCTGAAATTCCACATGCTGATTGACCTTGTCCACTTTTTCTGCTAGATATTTTACAATTTTTATTATATATATTTTAAATTATTTATCTAATCATAGTAAGGTATGTACCATTTCTAGACTTGTATCTACTAACTCTTTCCTCTTTTGACTGTCAGTCATGTTTCCTTATTTCTTCAACATTTTGTTAATATCTCATTTATATGGAACTTTACGTGCAAAGAAGAGTTGGTCTCAAGCTAAAAACATTTTTCCAGTAATGGACACATTACTTCTTCTGTTAGGCTGCTAAGGTAGGAATAAGTCCATCTTACCTCAATTTAATCTTTGCTTGGGCTTTTTACATCTTTGATTCAGTTAACTTCTGAGGGTAGAACCAAGACTTTCCTTTTGTGAAGACTTGGAAACTTAGCACCAGTTAGACTCTAGATATTGTTCTTTGCTTGTAGCCAGACAACTGGTTTTCACACTATGAGAGATCTTTGTTTGCTTTACCTGTTTGCTACCAGCTCACGTTCCCTCTAGTCCTAGTCCTGGCTTACTGCGTCTTGAGAGTTCTCTCTCAACCCTGTCCCAGCCCCAATAAGCCTCACTATGCATCAGACCTCAGTAAATGTCTCTCAGCATTCCTGCTCTTCTCAAAGCCTTCAGCAGTCACTACTTGTCTCTGGTAAGCTCCAGCATGCTTCCAAAAGGCTTCTCTCAGCTTTCCTGCTCTTCCTCAGCCTTTGGCATCCATTGTTTTTCACTGAGCAAAGACCTAGAGTTCTATGATGAGCTCACATCTCTGGCTTGTAGCCACGCCCTCAGCCTTGTACTTGAAAAATATGTACTTTGTGATCCATGGGAGCAAGTGGACGGATGGATGCAGAATGATTGTGTAGCTGGGATTCCTCAGGATTTTCAACCACCACATAATCTCTCATGCAGATGTTGAAACTTTTTTTTTTTTTTTGTAGAGACAGAGTCTCACTTTATGCCCCTCAGTAGAGTGCCGTGGCCTCACACAGCTCACAGCAACCTCCAACTCCTGGGCTTAAGCGATTCTCTTGCCTCAGCCTCCCAAGTAGCTGGGACTGCAGGCACCCACCACAACACCCGGCTATTTTTTGGTTGCAGTTTGGCCGGGGCCGGGTTTGAACCCGCCACCCTCGGTATATGGGGCCGGCGCCTTACCAACTGAGCCACAGGCACCGCCAGATGTTGAAACTTTTTTAAAAATTTGGTTGGTTTCTTCTTACCCCCTCAACACCAGAGTCCTCCTTCTCTTGCTACTTTTCTAAGATTAAAGGTTGCGTGGGGTCTCTTAATCAATTTCTATATTTTCAGTTTATTTCACCTTCTTTATTTCTCCAGGTCTTGGGTATATTTAAAAACTTATGATATTGTAGCATATCTAGACTTTTCACATTTTTTGGACAGTAATAATAGTTTCTTATAATTTTCTAAATCTTAGCTTATAAGAATTATAAGTTCCCCAGGCCCTGCTGCCATTGCTCTTTTTATATTAATGTTCCAATCCTCATGACTTTAAGAATTATTGCTAGCCTTGACTCAATTATAGAGTCAGAAATGGAGTCACAGAAAGATTAAATAACTTAATTCATATAGTTAATGATTGAGTCAGGTGTTTAATCTTAGGAACACCAATATAATCCACTATTTTTCTGTTTGTCTTAATCATGTCGTACAGAATTAGGTGAATTTTGACAAATTCATCATGCTACTTTAACTCAGAATCTTTGCATATACTGATCCCAAGGCCCAAAATGTTCTCTTCCGAACAGTCTGTGGATCTAACTATGATTCAATTTCCAAAATCTGAATCTTGCCCTCTTAGTAATCTTCTATATCCTCTACTCCCTTGAAAACTATCCTATTTTATCTGTGTTTACAGACTTTTTCAATACTCTGTAATAGATTTTAAAAATTTTGTTAGCTTTGAATCAAATGGGACCATTTGATTTCACTTTGGAGGTACTACTCTTAAAAAAGATATGTGGAGGTTGAAAGAGAAAAACATTAAGAATATTATTTAAAAAAAAAGAATATTATTTGAAAATGTAATCAATATACTTTTAAAAAGTAACTTTATCCTGTTGTAAAACTTTGCAGATAATCTATACATAGCAATTGTTATTCATAACTACATCCATGTTGGTATCCACCACTTTACTGACACATTTCAAAAGGAAGATTTCTCACTTTAGGAATCTGGGCAGAAATTTATACAATGTAACAAGCATTGTGAAAATAATCAGGCCATTCACTTTATTACTATGAAGACTTTAGAACGTGCCAGATCAGAGAGACCAGTAATTTTATCCACTCACGATCCATGCCCATGTAATATCATAACCAGTAACTGGAATCAAATTATTTCCACTGATAATTTGTTAGGATAGGAGAAAAAAGTAACACTTTAGCGGCAACCATTCTTTAAGAATTCAAAGAAATTCTATTCATTTTTTCCCTTTCTATGTTTTCTACAATACCTGACACTAGAAGGTAACTTTGAGGAAGAATGTAAATCATGATTGTTAAAGATCAATAGATGATTTCCTCACAATCCTCAACCACAGAATTTCACCTCCCACCACCCACTAGTTTATGTCATTATTTTAAATACTGACACTAACGAACTTTCACTAGAAATTTAAAATATATGATAATCCAAATACTTAGAGCTAGTTACTAATATCATAAATACTCATTTTAATCGACAATAATTTTTAGAAGACTTAGATTTACAGAAAAACTGAGAGGATATGCAAATAGCTCCCCTGGACCCCCATGCAGTTTTGCCTATTATAACGTCTCATATCAGTATTGTACATTTGTTACAATTAATGAATCAACGTTGATACATTAACTAAAGTCTACCATTTTTATCCATATTTCTTCAGTTGTAAATTAATGTCTTTTTTCTGCTCCAGGATCCCAATCAGCATATCAAATTACATTTAGTTGTTATGTCTCCTTGGGCTTGTGTTTGCTTATTTTTGATGAACTTGAACGTTTTGAGCAATATTAGTTAAGTAACTTGTAAATCACCCACAATTGGAATTTGTCTGATGTTTTTCTCATGATTATATTAGAGTTATGGGTATTGAGATGGAAAGCCACAGACAGAAAATGCTATTTTCACCACACCATATTACATACATTCTATTAGTATAATTTAACACTATTGATATTAATAGACTATAAATTTATAAAATTGTTTTTTACAGACAGTTGCACTGGCTCATACCTATAATCCTAGCACTCTGGGTGGCAAAGATAGGTGGATTTCTTGAATTTTGAGTATTTTGAGACCAGCCTGAGCAAGAGTGAGATCCCATTTCTACTAAAAATAGAAAAATCAGCCAGGTGCTGTGGCAGGTACCTATCGTCCTGGCTACTGGGGAGGCTGGGGCAGGAGGATCACTTGAGCCCAGAAGTTTGAGGTTTCTGTGCACTAGGATGAGGCCTTCTCCAAAAAAAAAAATGGCTTTACTCATAAAGCTCTTATATTAGTAAGATAATTTGGATCACATTCTTATTTATTACTACATATATGGGTGTGTGCATATATGTACACGAACACAACATGGGTGGTTTGTTCTTACTTAATTATCCCTTAACCAGACTACACACAATTTTGTCAACTTAATTTTACTTAGGAATTAAATCATCCCTTTTCCTAATTGTTTTGTTGTTCTTCACAGACCTTCCTCTTAATTGCATATATTTGTCTGGTACTTTGGTATCCCCAGACAAATATAGACATAAAAATGTTGATTAACCTTATTCTTGTGAATAAGCAGCATCAATCATTATCTCCCTGTAGCCCAAAACAGCACAGTGTATTACAAACTTATTTAGATGTCCAGTTTCATTCCATACATCAGTAATTGCAGTCTAATGTTATAAAATCATACCATTTTATGAATTTCAAAAAAGTGAACACTAGCCAATTAAAATGATTTTTAGATAACTTTTGGGAGGGTAGCTTACTGTTATTATTAATTAGTTCTTTGTATGCAGTAGCCCACGTTTTGACAGTTGACATTGTTTCATTTCCTTATGTTGAATTAGTTTGCATTGACTTGTCTAGGTCCTTTGTAGGTGATTACATTAATTTTCAATGATGTTTTTATTTTTTGATTACCTATTTCCTTCTATTCTCATAGTATATCCTTTTGTAGTTATTGATTGAGAACTTTATTTAGTAAACCATTGAGAACAATAAAGTTCTCAATAAATTGATATTGAGTCACTATTTCATATGCTGGTTGGATGGTTACAAGAATGAGCGAAACAAATTAGCAAACACAAGCTTACACATATGCCCACATGTACACCAACAAATAAAAACAGAGAAACAGGTACACAGACTATATATGTAATAGTCATTTTAAATGTTATATACTGTTATAATTATACATGGTGTTTATATTATCTCCAATTGTATCTCTTATAATTTATTTGTACCAGAGTTAATAAAAATAGTAGTAGTGCCAAGAAATGAGCCACAGAATTGCCATTCTAAAACTAAATTAAGGTAAGTGGTAGAAGATTTCTAAATTGTGGCATATGTATACCACGGAATAATATTCAGCAATAAGAAAAAAAATGGAGACTTTATATATTTTTATGTTTACCTGGATGGATTTGTAACACAATCTTCTGAGTGAAGTATCTCAAGAATGGAAACAAAAGTATCCAATGTACTCCATCCTAATATAAAACCAATATATAAACAACTACACTCCTTGCACAAAAGAAAAAATACAAGTATAGTCTAGCAAGGGGGAGGGAAGTAGAGAGGAGGGAGGGCGATTGGCAGAATCGTACCTAAGGTGCACAATGTGAGGGTATTCAGCAGGTCCCCTGAGTGAAGGGCTCAACTACAACTTGAACTTTACCTTAGAAATGAAAACCATGTAACCTAAACATTTGTACCCTCATATTCATCCGAAATTAAAAAAAAAAAAGTCAAAAGAACAAAAAAAAAAGAAAGAAAGAAAATTTCTCAGTACCTACACTTGAGACAGAGGGTAGTCCGCAGAAAGGATGTGACAGAAATCAGAAGCAGAGTATAGACATATAATTAACTATCTTCCACTGTTTGGGAGCTAATAAGCTAGCAGTCAATTCTGCTCCATCTATCTATGAAGTGGGATTGAGCACTGCAGAGTAGGTGTGTGGAACGCCAAGGTGCTTTTGCGGAAGGTTTGGCTGCTCTCACTTAACTGGGGTGTCCCTTCTACTTATACATGAAACCAACAGAACAAAGCACTTGAGGAGTCTGGCTCCTGGGAAACTGCCCTGTGTGATGCCTCAGGGCTCCGCACAGACTGTTAGGAAGGTACCGCCTGGCAGGTGTCACCCACAACTGCCCTCCCATCCCAGGCTGGGGGCCTCAGGCCCCACTGCTCAGTCCTGCTCTCCACCTGGGCATTCCTAGCCTCTCCCAGCGCCTGTGCTGAGAGCGATGGGGAGAGATGGGGGAACCTGGAAGATACTTTTTCCCACTCACACTCAAGTGTCCAGAACATTCCCATTCCTTACCTCTCACCCTTCCCTGGGTAGCCTCTGGGGTCCATAAAAGTGCTAGAACCTTCTGTTTGAGGCTCTCTCAACAGTAAGAAAACCCCACTTACGCCCTGCTTCACCTGAACTTGGCTGTGCCATTCCATGGGGGAAAGTGGAACACAGGGGTTGGTATCTCTTGGATTTTGACCTCTTGCTTATGCCATTAAAGTATGACGTATAAAGTGATTAAAGGCTCCATGCTTTCCTTTTTGGCTTGTTTTGATCAGCTACTCCAACACCTAAGACTTCAGTTGGCTCGCTCTCTCCCAGCTCAGCCCAGCACCTGACACCACTTTTTAATAAGAAAAAGTTCAACAGTAAAATATTTATTTATTTATTTATTTATTTATTTTTGGCCGGGGCTGGGTTTGAACCTGCCACCTCTGGCATATGGGACCGGCGCCCTACTCCTTGAGCCACAGGCGCCGCCCAACAGTAAAATATTCAAACTGTGCTATCATAACTGAGTAAGTTATTTTGAATTCTTGAAAGCACAATTCATCAGATTATCTTGTAGAATCAGTATAGTGAATTCATGCCCATTTTTCAGAATTATTTGAAATATTAGAAGGATATATAGCTTTTATATATATATAATAGGAAATCTTAAAAGACATATTTGATACCAGACTGGAAACTCAGCCCCTTATGATTACTTCTGCTGGAAACTATTTTATTTCACTAAAAATTTTACAGGAAGTGAATTTAATAAAAATTAAAGCCTTTTAGTAATTTTGTACTTTAATACATGCATTTTTTTATTCTTAGCTAAGTCCTCTACAAAGCAGAGCTGAAGCAAGACCACACCTATGGTGCATTTTGCAAGGGTACATGTCAAATCTATTAAGTGTAGAGTATAAATTTCTTAATACAATAATTAAGAAATTGAGGGCGGCGCCTGTGGCTCAGTCGGTAAGGCGCCTGCCCCATATACCGAGGGTGGCGGGTTCAAACCCGGCCCCGGCCAAACTGCAACCAAAAAATAGCCGGGTGTTGTGGTGGGCGCCTGTAGTCCCAGCTACTCGGGAGGCTGAGGCAAGAGAATCGCCTAAGCCCAGGAGTTGGAGGCTGCTGTGAGCTGTGTGAGGCCACGGCACTCTACCGAGTGCCATAAAGTGAGACTCTGTCTCTACAAAAAAAAAAAAAAAAGAAATTGAGGTGAAGGCTATGTTAACCAGTTTGATGTAAGCACTGAAAATTGTACATAAAATCTGCACATTGCACCCATAAATGCATTAATGTTTGCAGCTATGATTTAATAAAATAAAATAAATAAATAAAGAGAAAATGCCTTCTATAAAACTATCAAAACTATATTAAAAAAAAATAAGGAAGGGAAACAAAGTAAGAACACAGAACAATGCCGTGTGGTGCTGTCACGGTGCTGGGTTCACTCCACACTGAACTGGAAAGAAATGATGCTCAGTAGAACCTATGCTCTCCCTGCAGGGACCCAGTAGAACCCACGCCCTCCCTGCAGGGACCCAGTAGAACCTACTCCCTCCCTGCGGGGACCATTTGAACCCACGCCCTCCCTGCATGGACCCAGTAGAACCCACGCCCTCCCTGCATGGACCCAGTAGAACCCACGCCCTCCCTGCACGGACCCAGTAGAACCCACGCCCTCCCTGCACGGACCCAGTAGAACCCACGCCCTCCCTGCACGGACCCAGTAGAACCCACGACCTCCCTGCACGGACCCAGTAGAACCCACGCCCTCCCTGCACGGACCCAGTAGAACCCACGCCCTCCCTGCACGGACCCAGTAGAACCCACGCCCTCCCTGCACGGACCCAGTAGAACCCACGCCCTCCCTGCACGGACCCAGTAGAACCCACGCCCTCCCTGCACGGACCCAGTAGAACCCACGCCCTCCCTGCACGGACCCAGTAGAACCCACGCCCTCCCTGCACGGACCCAGTAGAACCCACGCCCTCCCTGCACGGACCCAGTAGAACCTACGCCCTTCCTTCATGGACCCAGTAGAACCTACGCCCTCCCTGCACGGACCCAGTAGAACCCACGCCCTCCCTGCATGGACCCAGGAGAACCCACACCCTCCCTGCACGGACCCAGTAGAACCCACGCCCTCCCTGCACGGACCCCCTCTTCAAGTTGATCTCATTGTCATACACCAGACACGCCTCACAAGTACATGTCAGTACAGTAGGCTCAGTTCCTTATGTTGCCCACCTCCACTTGTGGACCAGTTCACCTTACAGAGTCTCTGCTGTGGTTGGCCAGGCAGATGTGCCAGGCAGACACTGAGGATTTTCTGGAAAGACTGCAAGAGGAAATGACATTAAGACACAGGAAGGGAGAAAGGAGGGGAAATTATCGGACTGGCTCCCTCCTGTTTCCAGCTGGTCAAGGTTCACACCACAGTGTGTTAACACCTGCACAATTCTGAGCTGCCTTTCTGGGCCCCTAGATGGTCTCTCTACAACCCAGATCTGTGACTCGCAGGGTAGCATTTTCTATGAAGTAATGGAGGGGTGGGTATTAATCTAGTTCAGCTGCCACAACTAATTGCCACAAACTGAATGGCTTAAAACAATAGAAATGTATTATGTCAAAGCCCTGGTGGCCAGAGGTACAAACATCAAGATGTCAGCAGGGTTGGGGAAGTTCTGAGGGGGGATCTGTCCCTGCATCCCCCTTCACACCTCGCGGCTGCCAGCACCTCTATGTTGTTGATGTTTCTTGGCTTTTAGCTCCTTCCTTACACTTCCTGCCTCCAGCTTCACATCGCCGCGTCTCCTGTCTCAAATGTCCCTCCCTTTTTTCTGATAAGGACACTGTCTTTGGATTCAGGATACACCCTAACCCAGGATGATCTCATCTCTAGGTCTTTAACTACATCTGCAAAACCCTTGTTCATAGATAAGGTCACTGACATATCCTTTGGGGACTGTTCTTCAGCCCGCTACAGAGTGAATGGCTTAGAGTAAGGTGTGAGCGTCCCACAAACCGGGAGCTTCTCCTGAGACACCTGCCAGGTCAGGAGTGTGACAAGGGCAGTGACGAGCACGTCAGGAAACAGGAAAGGCTTTTGGAAAGAAGGAGGCTGTCAAAGGAATCTGAGAAAGTGATCAGGGTCTGTATCTAACACATGCCCCAAAGTTAGTTAATGTCCAGGTTGAAGATTTTCATGTGACAGTAATGATAATTGAAGTAACACTCATTCCTTCAAACATTTGTTAAGAACCTTCAATATGTCAGGCCCTACGGATACCAAGATGATTCATAAACGCATCTTAAAGAGCTTACAGTCTTAACAGGCAGACAGAGACCTATAAAATATTCCTCTAATAAATACAATATAATTATATTGCAACCCTGAGACCAGGGTTAAGTAAATAATTTAGATTTCCTTGTTGGAGAAACACTGAATAACAGACTAAAACTCAAGACTTTTGACTCCTAGTATAATTTACATTCCTCTTTGCTACTTGCCTTTTTTATATGTATTTTATTTTTGAGACAGAATCTCACTATGTCGCCCTGAGTAGAGGGCTGGGACATCACAGCTCACTGCAACCTCAAATTCTTGGGCTTCAGAGATTCTCTTGCCTCAGCCTCCCAAGTAGCTGGGACTAGAGGCACCTGCCAAAATGCCTGGCTATTTTGTTGTTGTTGTTGTTGTAGTTGTCTTTGCTGTTTAGCTGGCCTGGTCCGGGTTCAAACCCCACAGCCCCAGTGAATGTGGCCGGCACTCTAAACACTGAGTACAGGCATTTATATAAATGAATGACCTCTGATGTTCCCTTATGAATTCTGGCTTCTACCACTCCAGTGTAGTTTTTCATTCTGTAGAAACCTGTTAGTCTGTTGGTATAATGCTATTTACTAATAATGGTCATATCTATTTGGGAGTCTAGTCTTATCTTTCCTAATTTGGCTCAGATTTTGGATTCATGGGAATAAATAGATAAAGAATAGAAGTATCACAGAATAGATACTTGAGTTCAAGGTCATACTGAATCCTTATGGCTTTAGTACCAGAGAAGATAGAAAGTCGTCACAAATTAATCATTTCATTTAAAGCACATTACAACACTAAATTCAAAGAGAAAATTGCAAAAACAGCATCCAATTTTCACTGTTTTATAAATCAATATGTCAAATGCTAAACAGTAAAACGGTATTGTCTCAAATACTTAAGTGTACCATGCAAAGCAAAGAATTTAAAAACCCGACTGCTGTTTCTGGGCGCTCACAAAAATTCCTCCCCAAATAGCAAATTTCATTTATATAGGATTGGCAACCGTCTCCCTCATTTTGCCAAAAAACAGATGCCAAACATTAATTTCAGCGAATTTAATTTTCCAAGGGAGAAAAATTATACTTTAAAATAAGGACATACTGAGTCATTATTCATAGAAAATATATATATATTTACCATCATAGTGGTAGAGGCACATTCCATGGCTAAAGGCACATGAGGATTTCTCTGCATTTGTCCCTGTAATTCAGAAGCTTCCAAGAAAACTCAGGAATGATCTTACAATTTGGTATAGCTTATTTTCCTTATCAATAATACAAGAAATCATGGACTTTTTTTTTTTTTTTGAAGCTGTAATGAGCATGTAGTGAGCATTTCTCAATAATCCAAAATGGACATTTTCACTCTTGGGATAACAAGAGTGAGTCATAGTGAAGAGAAGCAGAGCCTTTCACAAGGGCATCAAAGCCTATTCCACTACTCAGACAAAGTCTTGGAGCTTTTTAAAGAAAAAAAAAACTGTAAGGGGCAATGTGC